>NW_027413501.1:0-33043 GCF_048544455.1 Silene latifolia | reverse complement strand
CTTCGTATCAGTTGATGCAATTCTTGTATTTTGGAAGTACTTCGTAATAGAGGTACTTCCTCGAAGTTTTTGGTTTATTAGCGTTATTAAGCAAACTATTTAGATAATTAGCGTTGAGTTGAAATTATTTACGTTTCTAGTGTCCACGTCATCACTTTATTTTTTTTCGCAGATTTTCAACAAAGCCGCTATACTTCTTAGCGGCTTTATCAACTTTTTAAAAAAAAAAAAGCAAACACCATAAGCCGCTATACTTCTTAGCGGCTTTACATGAGGAAATTGGAAAAAAAATGCTGAAGCAATCCAGTAGCTACTGGACTCCAGAAATGCGAAAAAACATACAAAGCCGCTGAGGTTCTTAGCGGCTTTGTGTAATTTTCACAAAAAAAAAAGAAAAACCCCTATAAGCCGCTGAGGAGTATAGCGGCTTTCCTAAGTTTTTGAAAAAAATAAAAGCTGTAACTACAGCTACCTCCCACCCACGATTTGGGACCAAATACAATAACAGAAACCTGCAAATAAAGCTCCAAACTCAGCATGAACAATCACACACACACATGATTGAACTTCCGAAAACATGTTTCATTTGATTGAAAACGTAAAATAAAAGATAGTGCATACAAAGTACTTATAAGGTAGCAAATCTAAAGTTCAAACAAAGTAGCTAAAAGTGTTTTACATTGTTAACAATTCCAACTAATTTTACTTTGAAATCAAACTAATCGTAGGCCAATCTCGAGCGTGGCCTCTTTCCTTTTTGTCTTGAAGTTGAACCGCTCGGTGTCGCCTCCTCTTGGATAGGGGTAAGTTGAACCGCTCGGTGTCGTAAGTCATATCTTCGAGGTTCATTGTGTGGAGGGCTTGGATTATCGGCCTCGGTAGGTAGGATTAGATGCCCGTGTCCCGTGCGATGCAAGCACTCGAGTGACATTGACTGCATTTCTTTCAACATGTTTACATGTGATAGTGGCACACCATCCGGCATCTCACCAAGCATAGTTGTGGCACGTTCATAGTTGTATACATGACCTTGACTCTACAAAATTGAACAAATAACAAATTAAACAAAGGTTGTTAAAAATAATTAAATAGCAAACTTGTAAAGGTTGGTAAAAATAATTAAATAGCAAACAAATAAAATTATTGAAAGAATTACTTACAAGTAACATATTGTCCGCCGCATTTGGATAGAAATTGTGTCTCTTCTCATATAAATCCTTGTTTTGTGTATCGGCACTAAGCGGGCTAATGACTAGACGAGTGATTTTACGATACCATTCTAGGTATGGATCATTGTAGTCAAGATAACCCTTGTAGGGAAGACCGCGAGGAGTCAATCTTGATTTGCGGTTGTTCCACTTGTCAATGCTCAATCTATGCAATTCCTCATAATCGATCGCATTTCCCGTCGATCTATCTTGTGCAACTTCTTAGAAGTCTTGCACGAATTGGGTATGGTTGGATGCCAACCAAATTGCCTAACGACCCTCTCCGCATAATGCCACTCAACCGCCTCAAAGCAAATGAGTGGTGCATTTACAATCCATTCATAAGGGTCTTCGGTACAAATGTCGGGGAGAAGGGCAAGGACTTCCCTAGAGTATGGTTCCCAAGTAAACATGGAGTCGGTCATAGTATCAAGAGCATGCCTAAATGTGACTAATCCAAGCAAGTGATCCGTATAAGAACGGTCTACTCTTAGCCACCTACAACCTAGAGGGTCAACACCCGGGACTACTTGTGAACCAATAGGGTTCTCTTCCCCCTCTATTTGAGGTAACATAATGGTTGGACGACCAATAGATATATGCTCCCAAGACCAAAGTTGCATTAGGAGAAGACAACCACCTATCTCAATGCTTCCTATCTTAGAAGCCGTACACAAATGTCTATACAAGTAAGCAAGTGTCGCACTCCCCCAACTATATTCATTCAATCTATCCAAATTGATCAAAAGGGGGAAGTATAACAATTGTACTCTATTCCCACTTTTATCCGGAAAGAGCACCGTACCAATCAAGTATAACAAATAAGCCCTCACAAATCTATGTACTCGCACCTCACTAGCATCTTCGGGTAGGTCTTGGTAATGGGTTCTTAACCAAGATAACTTCAATGTGTTACCCTTTAATGCCTCGGGAGGTGGCCGCCTACCTAGGTGCTCATTCAATAACTCGGACCAAAGATAATCACTTTTGCCCGTGATAGGCAACCCACCTTAGCCCCCCAAACAAACTCCTTTGTTATGGATGCCCTTAACAAACTCACCTTAGCCCCCCAATCTTCTTTCACAAGATGCTTAATAGCATTGCTAATAAACTCACCCCTTAAATTTGGATGATCAAGAGATGGTTTCCGAACCACACAAGAAGCTTCATGTGGCCCTTCGTATGACACAATCGTGAAAACATCCATATGGATGTTTTTTTTAGTGGCTCTCAAATACCAACTACAAGGTGACGGTTGTCTATTACATTTATAAGTCACGGTGTGAGGTCTTGATTCGGCAATTTTATAAACTTGGTTTCTAGCCACGTTGTAGGTTGTCACAACTTGTCGCAAAAGCTCTTTGCTTGCAAAATCTTGCCCCTTACTAAATTCCTCACCACTCTTAAATGGAGCCACACATGACTTATACCAACTATTTTCATGCCCAACATCTAAAACTCCAAGTTCGATAAATTGGGTGTTAGTACATGGTTGAGAAACAAGGTCTACCATATCATCCTCACTCAACAAAAGCAATGCATCCTCCTCTTCAATCCCATTTTCAATCTCATCTCCAAAAATATTACCATCTATGGCCACTTCGTCAACATGATTACTTGACAAAGACACATGCCAATTAGGATCCTCAACTTGACTAAGCATATTTGTGAATGATAAATTAGGATCTTCTACAATAGGCTTTAACTCGATAAACAAATCCATGGAACCGGCTTTTGATTG
Source organism: Silene latifolia (assembly GCF_048544455.1). NCBI lineage: Eukaryota > Viridiplantae > Streptophyta > Magnoliopsida > Caryophyllales > Caryophyllaceae > Silene > Silene latifolia. The sequence continues at coordinate 30,094 of NW_027413501.1, read as the reverse complement.
ACACACAATTGCCCACAAAGCTTTCAAACTACGATCATTATTCAAGGATACTACTTTGTAACCTCTTACACTTGGAAATTTCATTTTGATATTTAGCTCAAATTTTGATCTATCAACCTCTAAAGACTCATAAATTTCATTCTTGAGCTCATTAAAACTAATATTACTACTAACAAGAACAAAGGTTTCACAACCACCCTTATAGCTAATATCTTCACCATTTACCACAACTTCACCATTCCACCAACAAGTCAAAGGGTAATTATTCACCTCCATTGTAAATAATCAAACTAAATACTAAGCACAACAATCAATCTACTAATTTCAACAATTACAAACTAAATAAAACGAAATTACTAATTAAAAACTAGATAAAACGAAATTACTAATCAAAATAAATCGAAATTTGTAAACAAAAGTTGGGGATTAATTGCTACTCAATGCACGAAACTAGTACATTAGGGATGAATTAATACCTTTAGATGAATATAGGATGAACTAGGTTGATGGATAGCAAATGATTAAAAGAAATTAGGACGAATTTGGATGACAATTTGGGGTTTTCGCAACTTAGGGTTTCGAAAATAAAATTGGGGATTTTCTGGGTTTGTGTAAATAAGAGAGTGATTGTGTTTACTCGGGTTTTTTTTTTTATATAAGAGGCAAAGCCGCCATCTTTCTCAGCGGCTTTACTCGATTTCAGTTTTTTTTTTTACGCACTTTGCTAAGCCGCTAAGAACCTCAGCGGCTTTGTATGTTTTTTCGCATTTCTGGAGTCCAGTAGCTACTGGATTGCTTCAGCATTTTTTTTCCAATTTCCTCATGTAAAGCCGCTAAGAAGTATAGCGGCTTATGGTGTTTGCTTTTTTTTTTTTAAAAGTTGATAAAGCCGCTAAGAAGTATAGCGGCTTTGTTGAAAATCTGCGGAAAAAAATAAAGTGATGACGTGGACACTAGAAACGTAAATAATTTCAACTCAACGCTAATTATCTAAATAGTTTGCTTAATAACGCTAATAAACCAAAAACTTCTACTTCCTCCTTATGTTTCAGAAAGCGCCATTCTAGGTTGTAATGGATGTTAATGGAAATAGATGAACAAAAGCGAGTGATTTTTGGTGACAGGCAGTACCTTCATTTTCACAAAAACCCAATTTCTTAGACCTGACAAGCTGTTAATATAAATGAGATCTGAAAAATGGTTCATATTGTCCATACAGCTAGATGATATGAACCCTACGGTTTCATACAGGGTTACAATTTGAAGGTTATTTGACGTCACAGCCTGAAATTTACAAGATTAAAAATGATACTTATACTTATACTTATTTCGTGGAATCAAGATAGTTTCAGTAAGATAGCAATATTTATTGCCATTTCAAGTTGAAATTTTCACTCAGAAATCTGATGTTTTCCTGTTGTATAGTAACTTGCTACTCTTTTGGCCAAAAGACTAACCTTCCATCAAGCATTATTCCATTACCAATGGGACCAATAAATTGTTTTGTTTTGGGGCTATAAATATGATAGAATATAGTAAAATGACTCACTAAAAAGTCGGCATTTGTTTTACTCCTTATGATAAAGTAGCACGACGCGGATACTATATCTACATAATTCTCATTCAAGGGTAACACAAAAACAAGTATTCAGTGTTGACTGTTGACATATGGGTCATTTGAGCCGGGTGAGTGTTGGGTCATTTCAAGTCGAGCCATTTTTGATTCCGCATCTATTGGGTCAGGTTCTTGACGAGTCATTTTTTTTCAAGTTATTTATAGGTTAATAAATAAAGGGGTTTGTTTCAAATTAGTCATTTAGGATGTTATCGAATCATTCTAGGTTGGGTCATTTTGATCCGGATATTTTTGGATTTCAGGTCACTTCACGGGGCCGGATCTACTCAAATCAATACCGATCAGCTTATCCAGGTTGAGTCGAATTTACTACGTCTACACACACATAATAATCACATATATATTATATATATATATATATATATATATATATATATATTACTCTATATAGAGGTAAGATCTAATGAGTCCTCCTCTTAAATTGAGTCCATAAGTCCCTCTAAGGGCCATTGGATGGCCTCAATGGATGGTTGAGATTAATTTGATTAAAGGCCATTAAAAAGAAAAAGAAAAAAATGTGGATGGTTGGATTGAGATGGGTGGTTGAGATTGAAAATTACCAAAAAAAATTACCACTAATTAAATTTCTATACACTAATTAATTTTTCTTTCTCTCTCTAGCCCCTAATTAATCAGTTTTGAGTTTTAGATTTCAGAAGTGTAAATGTAATGTTGTATGAGTTTTACAAGTGTAAATGTGACGGAAATTTTGAATTTATATAATTTTAACAGTTTACAAGTGTAAATGTGATGTTTTACGAGTGTAAATGTAACATTTTAAGAGTGTAAAATTTATTTTTTGTGACGGAAATTTTGAATTTATATAATTTTAACAGTTTACAAGTGTAAATGTGATGTTTTACGAGTGTAAATGTAACATTTTAAGAGTGTAAATTTGATTTTTTGTGACGGAAATTTTGAATTTATGTAATTTTAATATTTTACAAGTGTAAATGTGAAGTTTTACGAGTGTAAATGTAACATTTTTAGAGTGTAAATTTTATTTTTTTGTGACGGAAATTTTGAATTTATATAATTTTAACATTTTACAAGTGTAAATGTGAAGTTTTACGAGTGTAAATGTAACATTTTTAGAGTGTAAATTTAATTTTTTTGTGACGGAAATTTTGAATTTATATAATTTTAACATTTTACAAGTGTAAATGTGAAGTTTTACGAGTGTAAATGTAACATTTTTAGAGTGTAAATTTGATTTTTTGTGACGGAAATTTTGAATTTATATAATTTTAACATTTTACAAGTGTAAATGTGAAGTTTTACGAGTGTAAATGTAACATTTTAAGAGTGTAAATTTGATTTTTTTGTGACGGAAATATTGAATTTATATAATTTTAACATTTTACAAGTGTAAATGTGAGGTTTTACGAGTGTAAATGTAACATTTTAAGAGTGTAAATTTGATTTTTTAGTCAACTTGAAGGTTTTAGAGTGTAAATTTTGTCCTTTGAGTGTGAATTTGGCCCTTTATAAGTGTAACTTTGTCCTTTACGAGTAAAACTTTAGTCCGACTACCAAAAAATGCCACCATCAACTTTGTCCTTTACGAGTAAAACTTTAGTCCGACTACCAAAAAACGCCACCATCATCGTCCTTCCCCACCATCTCATATCCACAAAAAATATGAGCGCAAATTTATATAATTTTAACGAGTGTAAATGTAAAGAAATACAAGTGTAAATGTAAAGAAATACGAGTGTAAACGTTAAGAAATACGACTGTAAATGTTAAGAAATATGAGTGTAAATTTAAAGAAATACGAGTGTAAATGTGAGGAGATACAAGTGTAAATTTAAGAGAAATACGAGTGTAAATGTGAGGAGATACAAGTGTAAATTTAAATAATAACGAGTGTAAATGTGAGGAAATACAAGTGTAAATGTAAAAATTATAATGTTAAGAAATATGAGCGTAAATTTAAAGAAATACGAGTGTAAATGTGAGGAGATAAAATTGTAAATTTAAGAGAAATACGAGTGTAAATGTGAGGAGATACAAGTGTAAATTTAAATAATAACGAGTGTAAATGTGAGGAAATACAAGTATAAATGTAAAAATTATGAGTGTAAATGTAAAGAAATACGAGTGTAATTGTAAAGACATATGAGTGTAAATGTAAAGAAATATGAGTGTAAATGTAAAAAAATATGAGTATAATAAATATATTTATTAGATCTAGAATAAAAATCATGATAAAACAACATCAACAACACTAAATCTAATAAAGAGAGATTGAAAAAAAAACATAAATATAATATTAAATCTAATAATAAAAACAACGACATAAATGACAACAAACAACGACACACACAACATAAAAAAAAGGACGACACACACAAAAACACAAACTTTATTGTTCACCCAAAAACACAAACTCAAGGAAAACACAACAGAAAACACAGATCTGAAAAAAAAGAAAAGGAGGGAGGCGACACGACGACGGCGTGACGGTGGCGTGAAGACGGCGTGATGGTGCGTGGTTAGAACAATAACAAACACAAACAACGACAACAATGAGCAGATCTGGGGTTGTTGTTGTCGTGGGTGTCGGGTTGCGGAACTGGTTGGAGTTGTGGTTGGAGGGAGGAGTCGGGTGGGTGGTGTTGGTGGGTGGTGTGTGGCGTGTTGGTATTTTATGGTGGTGTTGTTGTCGTGGATGTTGTTGGTGGTGAGTGAAGGTGGCGGTGGCAGAAAGGGAGGGAGGGAGGTGGTTGGGGGTTTCGGCCATGGTGGTGTCGGGTGGTGGCGGATCTGGGTGCGTGAGGGAGAGTGAGGAACAGAGGAGGTGGTGTCGGTGTGGTGCGTGAGGGTGGTGGTTGAAGGAGGCGGTGGTGGTGGTGTGTTCGAAAAAGACGGGGAAGGTGGTGGTTGTTGTGGTGCGTGAGGCAGATCTGGCGTTTTTGGTCGGGTCGTGTGTGGTTGTCGCGGGGAGTGGTGGTGACGGGTGTGTGGGTGGATGGTGGTGTGTGAGTGGCCGGCAGGAGAGGTGGGTCATGGTGGTGGTGGCGGGTGTGTGAGTGGTGGGTGGTGTGTCGTGGTGGTGGCGGGTGATGACTGATGAGGGGGAAATTATTTTTTTTTGAATTTTTTTGAATTATTTGGTTTTTGATTTTTGTTGGATTTTTGAGAGGATTGGAATTTTTTTGATTTTTAGAGAGATGAGAGAAATGATAATTGTGTGAGATGAGAGAGAAGTGAGTGGAAAATAAATGTTATATAGTAAAATTAGTGGTTGATTAGTGGAGGTAGTGAGGGAAAGTGATTAATTAGCTTCAATCCCCTCCATTTAAGATTAATCCCTCCCTTTTCCCCTTCAATCTCAACCCTCCATCCCATCTTTTTAATTACCCAAAGACTTAGGACTAACGCTTCTTAATGGACTTACTCTATATATATTACTCTATATATATATATATATATATATATATATATATATATATATATATATATATAAAAGTATATAGTACAACCCATCTTTAGACGAGCAAGATAGAAAGAGTGTACTCCATCTTTAGAGAAGTCTATGTAGAGAGCATCCAGCACAAGAAGCAAAATGTGGGCAACATCAATAGGACTTGGAAGTGGAATCCTCCACTCAAATCCTCTCAAATCCCCTCATTTCCTTCAATCTTCATCATCTTTTTCACCTCCAGTATTCCTACCAACAAAACCCCACTCCCTCTCATCCTCCACCGCACTCGCTTCTTCCAATTACAACGACGAAGATGAAGATGATGAACCACAAGTCATTGGCGACTGTCTCGTCTTTGAAGACGGAATATTTGAAGACCCATTTCTCCAACAACAACAACAACAACATCCAAACCCGAACCCGACTTCCTCCGAAACACAGCAGGACAGCTTAATCCCTCAAGAGTGGACTCAAGCTGTTGAGGAAATCAACTTAACTAAAAAAGAAAGACGCAAAATTGCGCAACAAACTCAATTTGGGCAGCGCATTTTTAACAAGAAGAAGGCGAATTGTGTCAATTTGGAGGAGTATATGCGGTTTCATGATTATAAGATGTCGCAATTAAAACCCATTGTTCTTGATAACCCACCCGAGTTTTCGTCCAAAAAAGAGGATCATTTAGTTGTCAATCAAAGTAATAATTCTAGGGTTGAACCTGTTAATCCTAGGTGGGCTGTTTATGGCCGTGGTTTGGATGATATTTCTGAGTTTTTCAATAGTCCCACTTATCAGCCCACTGAGGAGGGTACATCCCAAGGTATTATTTCCAACTCTTTGTTTTTCCGTCATTTGTTTACCTTTGCTTTTAGCACAAATATTGTCGAGAAAGAAGGGTACAGTTTGTAGCTATTGTTGAGTACGTTTGTTATAATTTCCTGCTCGAAATTCATAACCTTGTTTTGAAAGGAAAAGTGTATATTGAGTTGGATGGAGGAGAATTAAGTGCACCCTTGAGAGTGAGTGGTGCCATATATTTAGTGTTTACTACACTATGATGAGATGTGCCATGGTGGGAATGATAATTGAAATTTGATGACAAAACCTGAAGAATAAGCGAAAGGTTACGACAAGCCAGCAAGCTGTGTAGTACAGTATTTGGGAAGTAATAGAGTTGTAATGGATTTTGAGGTAAATAAGTGAAGAGAAGAGTGATTTTTCAATGTCGGGCATTACCTCACTCCCACTGGGACGTTTCTGACCAATGTCTAGCTCTGTCTTCATTCTCGTTGGGACGTGTCCACAAAACTGAAACCCAAAATTCACGACCAATCCCTTGTTGTTCTACTATGTTTCAACATGATGTATAAATTAATTGTGAAAAATGGTTCAGTTGTTCATAGACGGTTAGCGGTTTTGCATAGTTCAATACAGAGTTAGATTTTTAAGTGATTTCCTGTCACTGCCTGAACTTCATCTCAGAATATGAAAAATGAATCTTATCATAGGAATCAAGATGATTTCCGTGACTGCCCTGTGTGATGAAAAAAGAATTGTACTGACGTATACACATACACTAGAAATGAGAAATGTCGTTGATTTTGAAGAATAGCAACTGAAGGACACTGCTTTATTTATGGCTATTTCAACTACTTACTACTCAGAAATCCTTCAGTAGCTTATTATAGTAGAAGCCAAGTGAGGCAACAGGCGAATTTGTGTAGCATTGTTAATGACATCTGTGTGCTACATAAGAGACACAGTGTCTGCAGATTGTTAGCTGATCTCATGTTAACCTCTATTGTCTTTTTGTTGGAGCAATAGGACGTCAAAAGTTATTCACTAAGGAGGAGAAAGTCCTAATGAATGCGAGGATACCAAAACTTGCCATTGCAACCTCAGTAAGTTGAAATGTTGTCGGAGCCTTTACGTGTGCCTTTATTCCTGTGTCCAATATTAGTTTGCATGTTTGACCTCGTCTTGCCAGTTTAAGGCTTAGTTTCTCTGTAATTGACTAATGACAGTTCACTGTTATATTACCGCATATTTGTTTGGTGTCATTGACTGCGTATAATCAACTATTTTGCAGCTAAAGTGGCTGCCTCTGCATGCCCTTGCTGCTTCTGGTGAATTTTACCTTCTGAACAGTTTGTTGAAATATGAAGTTGATATTAATGCAGCTGATCAGGTTAGCATGATAGTTGCAAGCATACATTTGTTTCCATAACGTATTGGCTTATCCTTTTCGTAACTCGGAACCATATTTGGTTTGGTTATATGTCTTTTCAGGATGGTTTAACAGCTCTTCATAAAGCCATAATTTGCAAAAAACAGGCCATCACAAATTTTCTGTTGAGAGAGTCAGCTAATTCTTCTGTTCGCGATAAGGTGAGAAGAATATTGTACCTCCGGCAGGGAGAACAGTTATCGTGCTATTGATAGTTGCAATATGTAATACTACCTCCATCCCATTTATATTGCCCCCATTAGACTATAGGTTGTTTAGAAGATTTGACGGCGAATTATCATTAGTACCCCTTGACTTAAAGAGTTTACATGTAGAGGTGTCACTCCCGCATTAGGAGGGCCAATGGGATGAAAAGTGTGTAGTGATCCCCCCATTATATTGTCCTTATTTGACTGGAGGTCATATTAAAAATTTAGTGATGAAATGTCACGAGTACCCCACTAAGCCTTGACTTAAAGAATCAGCAAGACAGCAAGTAGAGATTCCAATGACTTTTCATTCCCCCGTTTATCTGTTATGTGACATTATTCGCAAGGGAATTTACATTTGTTTTTACCAAATATTTAAAGGAGACAATTTATTTGAGATGGACCTTAAAGGAAATGGGGACAATTAAAATGGGATGGAAGAAGTACTTGAATAGGGATAGTATGGGAAGTCCACTCTTTTAATTTACGAAATATAGAAAGGAGGCAATTATTTTGGAAAGAGCCAAAAACGGAAAGGGGGCAATGTCGACAATCTAAATGGGATAGAGGGAGTAAGTAATAACGCATTGGTGCATTTTTGCTTTCTAGCCTGAACTTTCCTTTGAGATATGATTGCCCTTAATAGTCAATCAGAAGCCACAAGTTTTATCCCGATTTGGTTGGCTCTGTGTCACTTGTACTTTTAGTTGACTGTCGAGTCTTGTTATCTTCGCTCTATTTCCATCTATTTGCTACTGACTGGTATGAAATGAAAGAGTTTTGATGTATGGCTGTACTGTGAAAAATGAAAAATGAAATTTCTGTAAATAGCGACATTTCTGTGAAAAATGAAAAGTGCTACAGGGTTTTTATGCGATAAAGATATGCCCCCATTGATTAAAGGGAAAATTCCATCGCACAACAATTAGGCCCGCTCTACTTTGCGGCTCCGAATGTTGGGCCGTGAAACACTATCACATTCAAAAGATGAGTGTGGCGGAGATGCGTATGTTGAGGTGGGTGTGTGGCCATACAAGGAAAGATCGATTAAGAAATGAGGTGATTAGGGAAAAGGTGACGGAAAATCGACTAAGATGGTTTGAGTTTTGACCATGTGAGAAGGAGACCTATGGACGCACCAGTTAGAAGGCTCGAGACTTGGGGAACGGAAAATGTTGCTAGGAGTAAAGGGAGACCAAAACAGACATGGCCGAGAGTGATAGAACACGATATGAGATTTCTCGGGCTTGAAGAGGGAATGATGTCGGAGAGGGCACAACAGAGGGAATGATACATGTGGATTTTTAGTACCTGCTATTTTTTTTTTTTTTTTGAATTATTTAGTGTTTCTTTAAAAAAAAAAATTGTTCGCTTTGGATTTATTACACGTTTTTAACAATAACTTTCTTATATAATAATACTTGGTGTACTTTTAAGGTATTCCCGACCATTAAGCTTTACTTCGATTTTCAAAAACCGTTTTAATCCGTATTCTCGATTTAAATTCTAAGTTTTTATAAAAGGAATATCCGGGCTTCAATTTTAAAACTTATAAGTTTAACTTGACTTTTGTATTATGTTTCACTCCCCATTTGTTTTTTTTTTTTCCACTTTTCCTTTCTATCTATATTTTCGCTTTTTGAGTGTGCGACCACCATGGACGATTCTAAAGCACGATTCATGTCGGCCGACCCCAATCATTTTGGGATTAAGGCTTTGATGTTGTTGTTGTAGTTATGATTTGATTGAAGTTTGAGAGATCTGATAAATGCCCCTTTTCACCTGTTTTTGGATCATCGTGGTTATTGGTTGTCTAATGGATGTCCTAGCTTGACTAGAATTTTGTTAAAAAAACCTTCTTGTTAGAAGTCATGTTCTTGCGGGAAGTCGAACTAGTGTCTGTGTTGGCTTTTTGGCCTTTTGGAATTTTGGGTTTAATATGACATGATCAACTGGATCCTATTTGCTTATGGTTTTTTTTAGCTTACTGTAATGCTAAGGTTATTTTGCATAAAGTGTTGAGTTTGCAACGTTGCACCTGATATCTTGCTTGTTTGCCTATGATCATTAGGATGGAGCAACATTAATGCACTATGCTGTTCGAAGTACATCAAGCGTGGCAATCAAAACATTGTTATTACACAATGTCGATATCAACGTCCCGGACAATGTATGAACCTACCATCTGCGACATTCCTTGATACCATTTTAATTACTCAGATTAAAAAGTCTGGCTTTGGTTTTCAGGATGGGTGGACACCACTTCATCTTGCAGTTCAAGCACGAAGAACAGATATTGTGAGGCTACTATTAATTAAAGGAGCTAATAAGACATTGAAGAACCAGGCAAGTTTCAATTCATATACATACAAATTAGTATCAGCCTTGAATTGTTAATTAGATTGTTACATCATAGCACAACATTTTCTTTAATATTGATGCATTCTATGGGATCAGCGTCGTGAAATGCATATGTAAACAAGGACAAAGCAAATGGCCATGTATTGGGGCAAGGGCTTTGAAGAAAAAGAAGGGCATTGGTTGCTTAGGGTATGATGGGATGGGATGGGATAGGTGGAGAACCAAGGGATAAGCGGTAAATAATATCTGAGCCTTATTTCCCCGCTTGAAGACTGTAGTGTTGAGGGAAACGTTCATGGCAGGTAGGGTTGTGTATTTGCAATTTACGTCTTCTAAATTGCTTCTAGAATGTCCTATTCTATTTTAGGGTGTCTCGGTCAATTATTGTCCTTTCTATTTTAAGAATGAACTTGATGAGCAATTTGATCATTCATACTCAATTTGTTCTACTTGTCATTTAGTAATTGGCCCATTCCCCTTTCCTTGGTCTTTGTACCAAAACCAAAGGACAACAATTGACCGGGATGGAGGGAATATATAGTAAAGGAACAGCCGAACAGGTAGTTGATATTGTGGATACTCTTTTTATCATTGTGAATGATGCGTTCTATATGGTTTAATACTGAAAGTTAGTGTTATATACCAGGATGGTCTAACTCCCTTGGAGCTTTGCCTACATTTTGGTAGAGACAGCAAGACATACGAGCTGATCAAGCTATTGAAGCAGCTACCAAGACAACGGCGTTGATTGAATGAATGTAAAACACAATGTCTCGGGGTTTGAGTTCAGGACTATCAAACCTGTGCTTAATGATCCATCCTACTGTAAACTGAAGTGTTATAATGTGATTAATTAGTAATAGGGGTAGGTTGTCTCTGTTGATACTGTATTGGTATCGGTTTTGAATTTTGATAGCGTGTTGTTTGCAGGGTATGTCTTAAAGGCAAATCTACAGCTAAGATTTCCTCTTATAGTGGTCTTAAGATTCACTAAACATAATAAATGATAAATGTCGGCACGTCATTGTATTATTAGGCATATACGAAGTAGTATTTGTTAAGTGCTATGGCGACTTCTATTTATGCTCAATATAAACGTGTCAGTTTGCTGATTGGAAACACAGCCACAGTTTTTGTTCAACTCCTATCATCATTCAACGCGACGCACTCGCACCCACACCCACACCATAATAGATTAATAGTTTCCCTTACCGAGTCGGTTATACGTTGGTTAAAAGTAGATCGTCTCCTATTGCATTTGACTTTTGGCAAATCAGTATCATCCTTCGGTTAGAGTTGGCTATATCCGTATAATATATGTTAAGACCACTGTAATTGTTAGGTGAATAATCCATTTTTTTTAAGTGAAAATATTCATTTTAAAATTAAAATTATGTATATAACACCCGCCTCGATAATTGAAAGCATTATAGGCAAGCTTTTACTGTTTTACTAGTTCCGACTTTTTATTTTTATTTAGTAATTGCTAAATCTCACACGCAATTTTACTACATCTCGCACATTTTACCAGTTTCATGTTGATAAACAAAGATTAAATTATTAGATGTAATCCGAGTTGGGGCGAGGAACATACTTTTTGTTAAAGAATAAATATCTCCAAGTCATGACTCATCCTTGTTATCTGTAAACACAAGTTGGTCCCATACTTGATAATAAAAAAGATCTGAAATCATCTTTTCATTATTTGTACGCCCAATTTTCTGCTGTTGATCTTCATCTTCATCTTCAATTACACTATTGAAAACTCGTTGCAACAAGTGTTTGAAACAAAATGCTAAGAACAGAGATATTGTCTCCCACTTGTAAACTTATCCCTCATTCATCTTCATCTTCATCGTCTTCTATTATTCATTCTCGATCTCCATTTTCATTGAGATTCATAACCCCTAAAAAACTTATTATTTCCTGTAAAAACCACACTCCTTCTAATTCTAATCATCATCTTCGTCATCAACCTCACGACGATTTTCTCGAAGCTTCCCTCTTACTTTCAGGTTCTCTCTTTATTTACCTCTTTCTCTCATTTCAATTGTTACTCTCATCTCAATGTTGACCGACCATCTTAATTACTGCCACCGTCCCAATCATTTTTTTACCTTTTTGACAGATATTTTAATCAAAAGTAAACAAATGATATGATAGCGGTGTTACAGGATAATTACGGGGTTTGAGATTTGATTTGACACTAATATTAATATACTATGGAATGGGTTTGTACAGAAACTGTAAAGCACCACCATTTGCGGAAGCAAGGATTTCCGGAAGAGTTAAAGCAATATCCTGGTCAATTTCTTCCTTACTCTACTAAAGTCAGAGGTTTTGAGAATACTGTAACATCTGTAGGATTAAGCATTCTGCGTCGTTTTCGACATTCCACTATGTTCCTTAAGGTTTCCTGTGAAGGGAATTTCCTTCTTCCTATTGTTGTAGGTACTTTCTCTAATTCCTTCAGGATACTACTGTTTTGGTTTATCTGACAATGCTGGAAACATGAGCTGCAAGTAATACAATTTATCACACTGCAGGAGAGGTTGCTGTTGAGAGACTGCTAGATTCTGTAGATGAGGATGACGATGGGGTATTCCAAGTTTTTCCCTTCTCTTTCTCTTTCTGTTATTCCGTTTCTCTTTAAGTCTGGTGGGTCGATGGTTGGAAACGCTTCTCCGGCTTTGAAGTTTATTTTACCTAATATTTCTGACATGTTTCAATGTAACAGGATTACTTAAATCAGTTCCAATTTGCAAAGAATCTTGTCATTGATCTTGGATACGAGGTATGCTATATAAAAGAGTACTCAAATATGGCAACTAATGCCTTATTCATTTCCTCATATTCTTTCCTCGATTGTCAGATAAAGATGGTGAAAATCACAAAAAGAGTGATCAATACATACTTCGCTACAATATATTTTGGCAAGGTAATTTGCTGTTCCATTCATTTTCGTAAAAGAAGATGGACTTTTGACAATGCAGCTGTTGAGCTAACTTGTCCAAAGTTTTATTTGTTGATTTCCCCTAGTAGTACCCTTTGTAATTGTGGCACTTTGCAGGCGGGGGAAATAGAGACTTTCAGTGTGGATGCACGTCCATCTGATGCCATCAACGTGGCTAAACGATGCAAGGTACATTTCTGAGGTTTCCATGGGGAAGCGTTTGGGACTTAGAATCCGTTTTAGGCCAATCTTTGACAGTTTTTCCGAAGTTCATCTCACAATATTGCTCTGATGCTAACAGAGTAACAGTGTTACAAAAAAATTCACATTTGCTCTTATGCGACAGAAATTATGTGTAGAAATACGTGTTTGGGGAAGGGTGGAGTAGTAGACATAGAGAGTTTACGTTTATTGGGTAGTGAAAATTTTTGAAGTTTGGAAATGCATGTACAGGCCCCAATTTATGTAAACAAGGACATTGTCTCAGCAGATGCTATAAGGATTACTCCAGGAAGTTCTTATTCAAAACCTATTTATGATGTCTTATTGGACAGGTATATTATTCTCTTAAAGTTTTTGTCTCTAAGGCATTGGCTACGCATGGTTAAAATAATACGCATATCTATGCACCATTTTGAAACTTCACATTGTATTGATGAGATTGTCCTGTGTGGTTTTCAAAAAATTGCAAAGCAGTCCTTTAGACGGACCTGATTCACTGGTGGAAGAACTTAGTGTTGTACGGAACATGAAGTTGGCAGTTGAAGAAGAGAGATATGCTGATGCAGGTAAGCCGTATGATGTCCAAAGACCAAGTTGCTTCACTTTTGTTGCTTAAACCTGAATCTTCAAAAGCTTACATTGAAATTTGCAGCCAAGTGGAGAAACGAACTTGCAAAATTCCATTTCCCTGACGCTTGAACGACTGGCTAACAGTGGCTTTAAAAGTCTATTTTGAAGATCAAATTAACAGAAAGGGGCAGAGATTGTGAAGACTGATTTCAATTTATCTGTACAGTGTAAGCTCATATCATAAGAGCGTTCGAACTGTGTATTTTGGAAAAAGGAGGGGCTTGTGTAAATATAAATGCTCATGTATCGCACAGACAATGGCAGGGGTGTAAGGGTGTTGGAAACGTGGAATGTGATCCTGCCATACTGTCTTCTTTCTGTATATTACAAATCGACGGTTTAGTAACATGGCTGAAGAATCAGATTATGTTGTAAGTTGTATCTATGGTAATACAAATCCTTTTCATGCAATTTGAGATCATACATGTGACTTACGAGAAATTGTTGAAGAGGTCACCCATCGGAAGACTAATCAAAGAGTTGTCGAGATCGCTGTCAAGGGGAACACAAGATTATACCATACCATATCACACATTGAAAATATCCTATCTCAAAATATCTAAAATTTCATCATTTGAGGTTAGGGTACAACTTACAAGTGTACAACTAGAGTAAAGTAGGAAAAGTCAAGAGAGATTGAGAAATGTGGCTAAGCTGTAAGTTCCTGAGTGTCTGAAACTAACGTCTAGTAAAGGGAAGACTGATAGCGAAGTAGTAGGTTTCCCCCCTTAAGAAGGATATGATAAATTAGATTTTCCGTCGTATGGTCTTCTTAAGTACTCAAAAAATAATTTCAATGAATATGATTGTTCTTTTTTTGGCAAATATTGTGAGCACTGTTTTTAAGAACTGTCATATTGTTAAAGTCTTCATATTTAATTTTCCGAATGTTGAAATGTAATTGGTTGGTATAAAACTAATTTAGCTCTCGTGCAATGTGAGTTTTACTTTTTTTTTAATATATTATTATACTTATGAAATATAAATTAGCTAATTTTTTTTTTTACGTTTCTTATCGTTATATTTTGATTTGAAAAATCGAAGTCTAAATCGTACGGAGAGATTAATGGTGTTATTTTATAAAATTTTACTGATAATATATTTTTAGCCGCAACTTTCTCATAATCAATGAATTTTTTCATATGATTCTTTAAACAAAAAAACGGAATTACTTTTTCACATACGTATTTTACTCTTTTACATACATTTTTTCATTAAGTTTCCATCTAATACCCTTCTAACCTTAAACCTAACCAATTAACTCTTCCCCTTCCCCCCCTAAACATAATCTTATTGGTCAAAGGACTACTAATTAATTAAGTAATTCATTTGCTTATCAATCAACTACTGTTAATATTATTTGTTGCATTTTTTTAATCAATTATTAAGAACTCTTTTATTTGTTAATCATAATTATTGAAATTAGAGTTTATAAGATAATTGTTAGATAAATAGATCGGGTGGTGGTTGTGCGGGTGGCTGGGTTGCTAAAATATAAGCAAACTAGTTTTAAACCCGTGCAAAATTGCACGGGTATGTATTTGGGCACTATTAATGTTTTTCGATGTATTTTTTTTTTTTGTATTTCTATTGTAATTATCTAGTTGGTCTAAATCAGCGATCTACATAATTAATGTTTACACTTGAATCAAATACGTGTTCACATGCAATGGTTTAAGAGGAAATAACGTAATATACTATTGTAAATAAAATTTGCGTACATAAAAAACTTTACACCCCGAAAAAAGAAATATAATTTAATAATCAACTTTAACATATGCAAATTATTTGTGTTATAGTAATATTTTATAATTTGTAAATTTAAATATTTCAATAAATTTAAAAATTTATGTTTTTTTTAGCGAAATAAAAAATTTAATTTAGCTTTAAATGCTTGTTGAAGTGTAAATTTACTCGGTAGTCTATCATTGCCACCTACCATTTTCAGTGTACGCGGGTGATAGAAAAGTTGTCGAGTTTTTTACTGTAAGTAAATACTCTGTCATGATTATATTTTTTTTTTTTACAATATATCGTACTATCTACTTAAAAATTATGCAAGTTATGTAATTTATTCGCATTATATGTAATTCATTCCCGTAATTAAATGCAATTTCTTCTCGTAATTATGTAATTTTATTTTTAATTATGTAATTCATTCCGATTATTTGTAATTAATTTCATTTATTTCGATTTGTAATTCATTCCGCTTATATGCAATTAATTTCATTTATTCCGAATGTATAAAATTATTTCATAGTATTTTTTTTAAGACGGAAATTGTCGCATGTTTGTATTGGCGAACGATTTGAAGAAAATAATTTTTTTGCACATTAACGGGTCCCACCATAACCTAAATTTCCAAAAAAAAAAAAAAAAAAAAAGTTGTACGAATGACGTGGCGCATCCTGCATTCATTATTGTCTCCTGAATTAATAAAGATAAGATTTGATACACACGGCATCTTAAAATCTTTGATACCAAGTAGACGTGCGTGTGATTACTTGTTGCCATAATATGCCATTAAGCAACTTGTAGATCGATCAATTCATTATTGCAGCCAATACACAAAATGATAAGCCACGGACCATTAAGTTATAGAACTACTCTATGGTTCAAATTTTGACAATGGATCGGAGGCCGGAGCAGGGCAGAGGACACCGGTGGTGCGTGAGTTCTATTAGGTTTTGAGTGAGGGAGATGAGAACAAATGATAGGGGTAAAATCGTAAAAATCGTATGTGAAAGAGTAAAGTTCGTATGTGAAAAAGCACGACCAAAAAAAAAAAAGAATTCCTTTTTATATTATAAAAAGATTGGAGATAATTTTGTATAGAATGTAAAATACTAAATGACGTAAATATATAAATCTGAAAGATTATGTGTATTATAGTGCACCATACTGTAGACACCTCGTTTCTGCACCTCCCGCAAACCACCCGGTGATGATTGGGCCGCATGTTTGGTACGCGGAACGATTTGTGACAGTTCGTAAGATTATCGTCAAGTGATTGCTCAAACATTAATGTCTACCTCTTAGTTGTCATCTACGTGCCGATACGGTCGTTTTGGCAGTAATTAGAGTACATTTGGAGTCCGAGTCAAAAAACCGTCTTCATTTCCATAAACCGTCAAATCCCGAGTCAAAGCAATGTGCTTGTCTACCTAAGGTTAGGATGTCATAAAATGTTGAGATTATATCTCATTTTGAGTCACATGTCACTTCTTTGGTCTAAACTAAAAGTTTACATTACAAAATGTGCATTTCATTTAGTTAAAATGACAACCCGATCTTTAGGCCCACTTTTCGAGGTGATAACAACTTTGTTGGGTCAGGCCTATTTCACATAAAATTCTAGATCTCTTTCTTAGCTTTCCAACGCCGCCGAAATCACCTTAATCCGAGTCTTGTAGAGAAAGTTATGCCTAAAATACGACAGGCTATCAAACGCGTTTTCTACGCGCGAGAAACCTACCGGGAAAGGACGCGACAAGTCTTTGCGCCTCTTCCAAGGGACGCGATTGCTATTGCGCCTTTTCCCGAGGTTTTCTTTTTGTCCAAGTTTCCGTGTTTTAACCTAAGTCGGTTGTTTCCGGATCTTTCCTTCCGTATCCAACTCTTACCATAATTCCGTCGTGTGATTAGTATAAATAGGAGCCTTCGTTCCTCATATTTCTCACGCGAGTGTCCGCCCTTCTCTTCTCCCTTTGCATTCTAGACTTCGTTCTTACTAATTGGCGCCTACGTGCTTGGACTTCCGACCACGTAAGCTCGGATCTTTCCGGGTACCAGCCTCTCCGTTGCATGACCGACCAATTTGACCAACTACACTTAATCAACTTAATTAATCAATCGTTTTCCTCTTACGAGGGCACTTTCTTTGCATTCGCGTCGAGCATCACTAATCGATATCTTAGTCCTTCTCGTTTCGTCAACATGTAAGTCTGAGGGTGTATAATTCCTCTTTTATTTATTGTATTTTATTTATCGTATCACCATTGTAAGATTTACGTCGAAAACACCATTAAAACCGATTTCTAAAACCGTGCTTTAAAATCTGTTTTTGCGGATTTCCAGTAGACAGACGTCGAGAAAAAGACGCAGCAACTGCTGCGCCTCTTCGAAGGAGCGCAGTTCCTGCTGCGCCTCTTCGTGAGGCTGCCGCAGTTCCTGCTTCTTTTCTTCTTCCTCGTCCTCTGCAATTCGCTTCTTTTTTGTTTGTTATTTGTTCGTCTGTTAATTCTTTGATATAATCGTCACTGATAATTCACATGTATATTGTATCATATAATTCATCATTCATCATGTTTTAATTGTCATAAATCCGACTTAAATCCCAAATAATCCAATATTTACGGGTTTTCGTCATTAAATTCAAACCCGGATTTTAGAGGTTCAATTTGTTCATATTGAGTTTCTGGAATTCGTCATTGATATAATTTTCATCTGTCTTATGTCATGTTCGTCACATATTCGTTGTATATCCGTCGTATTTAGCCTAATTGACTTATTTCAACAGAGGACTCATTAATGTTTTCATCATTCATCCATGTGTAATTAATTCGTTTGCATCCGTCTCATTCATGCTTTACTGCTTTTATGACCCATTCATATGTCAAATAACCTATTAATCACTTTCATCCGAGTAAATATTATCAATCAATCATTAAATTTACCAATCGACATTAACGGTTTGCAGTTCCGGCTTCACAGCCAGAACTCACCCTTGGAACAGACGCAGCGTCTGCTGCGCCTCTTCCAGAGGGCGCGATCTGCTGCGCTGTTCGAGATGAGTTCTTCTCTCGAACTCCTTTTACGCCTTGACGTAATTAATTAGTAAACGTATTAACTAACTATTATCCGTAATATCACGATAATTCCTGTTCGTAATTCATTCTTTTTTTCCTTTTTCTCAAATCATCCGTTTTAGCGGTATTTTCGACATAAATCGCCTATTCCAATGTAATTATTGTAATTGTAATTTATAATTATTGTATTTCTTTTATCATTTGTATGCTTTCACATGTAAATGAGCATTAAATCCTACTTCGACCCAATTGTATGCTAATTATGTGTCAACCGACTTAGTCTAATGTTCACATGATTAGGATTAAAACTTGGATGTTGCATTGCATGCATATAGCCGACGATATATCAAGTATGAATAACTTCCCTAATCATTAGTAGAGGCCGCTATCGAGGCGGGCGGGATTAGGTGTTCGATCAAAAGAGCTTCCTAATACGTACCCTCACCCCTTACTCCAGATCTCCGTGAGCACCCGTGTTCATTGGCATCCACGAGAGTCATTCTAGACATAGAATGCTAAGGGTAACGATTGCTTAGTGTTCATGTCACTACTTTGTGTCTTGACATGACATGAGGTATTCGAACGGTTCCAATTTCCCATAAAAATTGGTGGCGACTCCATACAAAATGCAAACGCTTGTTTCGTTTCTCACCAAGCGCCCCCGTGGGCGGCCCGCTGTCCACAGTTTGGCGACTCCGTTGGGGAGAATACACTTACGTGTAGCAAGGGTGAAACTTGAACAAGGTTAGGGAATAGTTTGTACAAGACAATTGTCGGTTTTCATAACTCGTTCTTCCTAGACCGTTTTATTCGGCCTTCCTAGGCCCAACCCAACCCATTCGACCAATCATCCCGTCTAAACGGTCCTAATTCTTATTTGGGCCTAAGGATGGATAGCGATTGACGTCATCCATACCATGATGCTTACTCTTGTTTGTATCAAGGGCCTTCACTACTTGAGGAAATGGACTAGGAATCGGCCTTACTCTTGTTTGGCACGAGCCTCTCCATAGACTTCGGGTTTGATGGTTCGGTATGGCAACCCACCCTTTAAACCAAAACCCTTTTAAATGCACTCAGCATCCCGTTATAATGCTTGTATAAATGTGTAAACCTTACGTGATCACCACTTCTAAACAAAACCATGACGATTTTTCAAATCAAAACCCATTTTCAAACGAAATTTCGAAATAGGCTTTCAATTAGCACAAAATCCGGTCAAAACTCTATCCGTTTGTCGTGTCAAACTTCGGGCCTAAAACCCATTTCAAAAAATCCAAAAAAAAAAAAAAAAAAAAAATCCAAAAAAAAAAACGTTTTATTCAAAATATTTTCCAACATGTAAATGTAAATATGTAAATTCAATTGGGCTAAGTTAGAGTCAAAGTTCAACCCGACTATGTCCTAGTCGGAACTCTGTCGAGTCATAAACCCGTCTTCCTTTGCATTTTGGGTCATTTCAAATTCAAGTCAAGTCCTAAGGCGTCACGCCGTCATTTTGGACCCCCTACCCTAATTCAGTTAGGATCTAATCATTTTCGACACATCGAGTCACACGTTTCGAGGCTCAACACACGAGTCTCAATGGGCCTCATATTTGAGTCTAAACTACAACAAGTCTTCTTAACACCTATAAGCAAACCTCGAGTCCAGAATCAACACGTGTCATCAATCCCGTCAATAAAGTCAATCATATTAGGGTCACTCTGTCAAAGTCAACACTCGAGTCTAAAGGTCAAGGTCAAAACACCATGAGTCCAAACACGAGATGTTGCTCACGACATTTCACGAGTTCACGAGTCAAGATGTGTCATCTTGTCCCTTCCTTTGTTTGTTGCCTTAGTATGCGTGATCCCATGTCAAATCGAGTTATAATGCGCGTCATTTCTGTCGAGTAGGAATCCAGCAAGTTCTTGTCAATCAGCAAGGTCACGAAGAAGTTCAAGCCACAATCACTGTGTCTCTCCAAGACGTTTATGCCATGGTCCTAGGAGTTCAAGCTACAGTGGAAAATTTGAGCATTCGCGTCCTCGCCCTCGAGAATAGAATGGTGGAAAAGAACATGCCACCTAGAGAAACCTCTAGTCTAGGTCGTCCAAAGTTTAACCATCGTCCTAGAAAGCCGAAAACAGCTGAAAAGAAACCTGGGAGGCATCAAAGGGTGCTTACCGATTTAGGCATGTCTTATGCCGATGCTTTGAAGAGACTTTCTGCCCAAGGCAAGCTACATCCAATAGGTCCGACTCCGGATCCACCTTTGGAGAAACAGGTGAACCTCTGGAAGGGCAACAAATACTGCTTATATCACCAAGGTAGAGGTCATGATATCGAAGAGTGTTTTCTCTTGAAACACACCATCCAAGATATGATCGAAGAGGGCAAGCTTCCTAAGCCACCTTCTGTCGGCCAATCCAAGAAGACCGACCCTCTTGGGTCCAATATCACTAAACATGATGAAGAATCATTCCTGGATTGTTCTCATCTCCTCGATCCTCGTGATGACAAAGAAATCAACGTGCTTGAAGACGACGATATCCAAAATGGAATGCTCATGCTTTCCAGGGCCTTTGACAATAAATTTTCCAAAATAGAAGGAGTCATTGATATCCTAAACTCTCGACTTTCCAACATAGAGAACCAGTTTGCTGAAATGGGTAAGAAGCTTGATGCCCAACCTTTCAAGATAAAGAATGTCCAGACAAACCCTCAACCTCATGGTCTCGAGGAGAAAGCAATAAGTGAGCGACTGTTCTGGTTCTTCTCATCCAAGAATCGGAATCTACAAAGGCAACCTCATGGAGCCTTCATCAAAGAAACCTAACAACCCTCCAAGGGCATTTACAAAGGCTTCCGAAAATAAGGGCACACCTCCTAGGAAATTTACCAACATTGGTATTACATACACCGATGCCCTTCAGAGACTCATGGAGCGACGAATGTTGAAGCCAATCGGTCCTACACCTGACCCCGAAAAGAAATCCAAGTTCTGGGATGGGAATTCCTACTGCAAATACCATAGAGGCAAAGGGCATGATACAGAGAAATGTTACAAATTAAAACATGTCATTCAGGATATGATCGAAAGCAGGAGGTTGTCCCTCTCAACCTTTAACCCACAAGGTAGCTTGGACAATCCTCATGGATATACCACTTATCAAGAAACTCTTCTTGACTATTATCCTTTCAGTGTTCCCAATGATGAGGACGAGGTGCTCAAATGGGTGAATGCTCAAAGCCGGATGTCGAAGCCCGTTGCTGGAAGAGAAAATATTCAAGCGTGGGCCGATGATTACGAGTCTGGATCTAGGATCGAGTCAAAGTCCGAGTCCGAGTCCGAGTTTTAGGCTTTCTATCTCATATTTGTTCTAGTAACTTTCTTCGTGTCCATTTCCATTCCTAGTGACAACCTGGGGGCTGTCCCACGAGTCACATGTCTTCTCGAGTCTATGTTAAATACATTTATTCTTCATTTCAATAAAAATACAATTTTCAATCCACATCTTATATCCTATCTCTTCCTTTACCATTTCCTGTGACAACAAGAATTGATTTGAGACATTTTTTTAAAATGACAACAACAACGCATGTCAGTCGTTGTGAGTACACTTAGACAATGTTCCATTCCAAGTTGTAGAGGACCTGAAACTCCATGTTCTTTTCTTACCTATTCCATGTCTGGCAATAGAAACCACAAAATACCCTAGTCTAGGACGAGCATATCTCAAGAGATTCTAGGACGAATCCAGACCATCTCCCTTGTTAACGATCCATGACGGAAGGCAAGCCCATTCCCCACAATAAACAACCCGTGTTACTAAAGACCAACCCGTTTCACATCCAAAGGTGCTAGTCTGACCCAAGTCCATCCAAGACGATACGAGCCATGATGAAAGACAAAAGGCTCAATCAAGAGAAATACCAAAGATCAATATCCAAGACAAAAGAGTCAAAAGAAGAAGGCTCAATCAAGCAAGTCAATGTCAATATCCAAAGTTAAAGTAATCCTTCAAAACCTGATCAAAAATCTGAGCAAAAGCCGAAATATATTTTAGACCAAGAATCCAAATCTGAATCAAGAACAAGCCTGGAATCAAATACTAAACAGTATACTCCTGAAGTCTATATAGAATCAAGTCACAGTATAGAATCAAGACATCAATGAAGATGGTTAGCTAGCACCCTCACTTAGCCTTTCACACATCACACACCCTAAGTCCTTCTCGAGACCGTTACAGGGAGATAGTTAGGAATTTTGAGAATCCTCTCAAGCTCGTCAAGTATACCCATCCTTTAGGGCCAAGACATGGAAACTTGAACCCACGTCATTTTAACCTACCTTTATGTGCTCAGGCTACATCAAGCCAAGAGACTCCATTTCCAAGCCACATTACAAGCCATAACCCCATCAAGCCTTAACTCCACAAAATCAAGCTCCAGAGATTTGTTCATCAAAGCCTCTTATTACCGAGCTCCACATTCCAAATATCCAATCCAGTTTCACCTTGACCCATACACGGAGTCTTCAAATACTTTGCTACCTAGGACGGGACATACCCATATCCATCCTTAGGGTCCACTTCTAAGTGTGCTCACATGACAAGGAAATTTTTACAAACTTAATTATACCTCTTTGGTCTATGATTAGAGGGAGTTATCTCAAATCGATTCTTCGAGTCACCAAAGGAAAATACCCTTGTGACCCATGCACTTTAAAGCCCTAATAACTTAGCTTAGGCACCCACTTGAACTACGAGCATGGTTTGATTTCACCTTTCCAGGTGGATACGTAGGCAGTCCTTTCTTATCCAAGAAGGATACAACCACAACACCCAAACAAAATTAACCAAACCTCAGAACTACGATCTGGTTTGATTTCACTTCACGTGAATACGTAGGCAGTCCTCAAGGACACAACCATCCCCACTTCCAACTTTTTAGCTCAATTATCAACCATCTCAACCATCAACTTTCAACCTCTATTTCAACCTTCCAACCTCAATTAACATCCCTTCCACAACCAACACCTCTATACTGGGGGCTCCTTATTGTCGCCCAGCCTCTTTTTACCAAAGTCCAGAGTCATCTTATCATCCTGGGGGCTTCTCTTCCAAGATGCCACCCTTCCTTTATTCCTCTAAGTCTGGCTAGTGCTCGGTCCGGACAATGACAAAGGTCTTAGATCAATTCTCCAAGTCATCGTGCCTCAAGAGGGGTCTCTTTTACAGCAAACGGTGGTGAAAGAAGTTCTAGTAGACAGATGGTCTATGGCTCATGCCTTGCCTTTATATGCCTTCATCATTCTTGCAATTCTTCTACCTCTGGAACTGATACGCATTGTCACCCACACTTGGCTAGAGGTTGCGCATACTTAAACAAAGTCTGTCAAAGTCATCCCTGTGTCACGTCAAATCTAAGTTGGTGTCGCGTCAGTCCAGGCTAAGTCTACATTTCGCGTCGCGTCCATATAAGGTCTATGTCGTGTCAAGTCCTATGTCTAAAGCCCATTTGAATATGCATAACGCATTACAAACGACAAATTTCTTTGAACAAGTTTTAAACGACTTTTAGAAAGAAACGACTTGTGTGTCTCCTCATTCGACGTCCATGCGATAATTGCTTACGTGCATATATTAGATTGCATTCTTGTGTGGCTACTAACCATGCGGGTAGGTATCAGAAGCAGTATTTTGCAGTATTGCTCAGATCCCTTTATCCAAATAAGCAAAAATATTTTGCGAAAGATTGCTCAAATCCTTATATCCATCGCGACGGATTTTTGCGGTATTGCTCAAATCCTTTTCTCCAAATGAGAAAAAGATATTTTGCGATGTTGCTTACTCAAGATTTCTCCCATGGCGATCAAGATGTTCCTAATCGTCAATATATTCCCCAACAAGAGTTCGCTTGAGACCGACGCAAGCAGATTCAACCTCAAGTTTTTGCCAGAGTTCGCTTGAGACCGACGCAAGCAGATTCCCCAGCAGTTTCTACCGACGTCCTGCTGCTTTCAATATTATTGTTTCCTCACGAAGTTCGGCAAAGGTGTCGTTCTCCAGAAGTTCCCAAACCAGAGCCTCCTTCCTTAGGTTCGTATACCCAAAGTTAGGATTCTTACCCCTAGATTCTTAGATCCTGGAATAGCTTCCTTTAGGTTCATAAGCCTTTAATCTCCCACACCAACGACCTTAGGTTCATAAACCCATAAATCCTTTTGAAGTTCCCATACCATAGGAAGCTTGGATGCATGTGTCCAAAACAACAATTAGTAACCCAGTAGTTCCTAAACTTAACCCTAGAATCCCAAATCCTCTTAGGTTCATAAGCCTTTAAGTTCCTATACCAGCCGTCCTTTTAGGTTCGTACACCCAGGTGCTTCTTTTAAGTTCCCAAACTCCCTAGAGTTCATACACTTCTACCCTTAGGATCATATTCCTTAGGATCACCTTATACCTTTTAGGATCATATTCCTTTAGGATCACCACTTCCTTAGAGTTCCTACACCCAAACCTTGGTTACCCCTTAGGTTGAACTTATATTTGGCCTCCTTCCCGTCGATGCTTTCCTTTAGGGCCCCATACCCTAGCACAATCTTTATATATCCTTTAGGTCTTACCCTTAGCTCCCATGCTCAACCTTAGCTCCTACGCACCTCCGGAAGCATCTCGAGAAAGAAGTCTCAGGTATGGTCTCTTCTTATGGCTGGCGAGCCTCCTTACGTAGTCTAATGGACTTTAAACGACCCTCCCCGATAGTCGACAGACTCTAAAATGTTCCCGACGACAGGTCCTTGGTTCAGACCCCTTGAACCGCCTCGCGTCGCCATAGTCGTCAGGTTGTAATCTTCGATTGACCTGATGGCTATACTTTGACTTTCGCCTTGTCCAAGCCTCAGTCAAAGTGGGGGCTCTGTAGACACCTCGTTTCTGCACCTCCCGCAAACCACCCGGTGATGATTGGGCCTCATGTTTGGTACGCGGAACGATTTGTGACAGTTCGTAAGATTATCGACAAGTGATTGCTCAAACATTAATGTCTACCTCTTAGTTGTCATCTACGTGCCGATACGGTCGTTTTGGCAGTAATTAGAGTACATTTGGAGTCCGAGTCAAAAAACCGTCTTCATTTCCATAAACCGTCAAATCCCGAGTCAAAGCAATGTGCTTGTCTACCTAAGGTTAGGATGTCATAAAATGTTGAGATTATATCTCATTTTGAGTCACATGTCACTTCTTTGGTCTAAACTAAAAGTTTACATTACAAAATGTGCATTTCATTTAGTTAAAATGACAACCCGATCTTTAGGCCCACTTTTCGAGGTGATAACAACTTTGTTGGGTCAGGCCTATTTCACATAAAATTCTAGATCTCTTTCTTAGCTTTCCAACGCCGCCGAAATCACCTTAATCCGAGTCTTGTAGAGAAAGTTATGCCTAAAATACGACAGGCTATCAAACGCGTTTTCTACGCGCAGAGAAACCTACCCGGGAAAGGACGCGCAAGTCTTTGCGCTCTTCCAAGGGACGCAGTGCCTGCTGCGCCTTTTCCCAGGGTTTTCTTTTTGTCCAAGTTTCCGTGTTTTAACCTAAGTCGGTTGTTTCCGGATCTTTCCTTCCGTATCCAACTCTTACCATAATTCCGTCGTGTGATTAGTATAAATAGGAGCCTTCGTTCCTCATATTTCTCACGCGAGTGTCCGCCCTTCTCTTCTCCCTTTGCATTCTAGACTTCGTTCTTACTAATTGGCGCCTACGTGCTTGGACTTCCGACCACGTAAGCTCGGATCTTTCCGGGTACCAGCCTCTCCGTTGCATGACCGACCAATTTGACCAACTACACTTAATCAACTTAATTAATCAATCGTTTTCCTCTTACGAGGGCACTTTCTTTGCATTCGCGTCGAGCATCACTAATCGATATCTTAGTCCTTCTCGTTTCGTCAACATGTAAGTCTGAGGGTGTATAATTCCTCTTTTATTTATTGTATTTTATTTATCGTATCACCATTGTAAGATTTACGTCGAAAACACCATTAAAACCGATTTCTAAAACCGTGCTTTAAAATCTGTTTTTGCGGATTTCCAGTAGACAGACGTCGAGAAAAGACGCAAAGAATCGCTGCGCCTCTTCGAAGGAGCGCGGTTCTGCTGCGCCTCTTCGTGAGGTCGCCAGATTCTGCTTCTTTTCTTCTTCCTCGTCCTCTGCAATTCGCTTCTTTTTGTTTTGTTATTTGTTAAATCATTAATTCTTTGATATAATCGTCACTGATAATTCACATGTATATTGTATCATATAATTCATCATTCATCATGTTTTAATTGTCATAAATCCGACTTAAATCCCAAATAATCCAATATTTACGGGTTTTCGTCATTAAATTCAAACCCGGATTTTAGAGGTTCAATTTGTTCATATTGAGTTTCTGGAATTCGTCATTGATATAATTTTCATCTGTCTTATGTCATGTTCGTCACATATTCGTTGTATATCCGTCGTATTTAGCCTAATTGACTTATTTCAACAGAGGACTCATTAATGTTTTCATCATTCATCCATGTGTAATTAATTCGTTTGCATCCGTCTCATTCATGCTTTACTGCTTTTATGACCCATTCATATGTCAAATAACCTATTAATCACTTTCATCCGAGTAAATATTATCAATCAATCATTAAATTTACCAATCGACATTAACGGTTTGCGATTAAAAACTTCACGGCCCGAACTCACCCTTGGAACAGACGCAGCGTCTGCGCGCTCTTCCGAGGGCGCGATCTGCTGCGCTTGTTCGAGATGAGTTCTGTCTCTGAACTCCTTTTCTGCCTTGACGTAATTAATTAGTAAACGTATTAACTAACTATTATCCGTAATATCACGATAATTCCTGTTCGTAATTCATTCTTTTTTTCCTTTTTCTCAAATCATCCGTTTTAGCGGTATTTTCGACATAAATCGCCTATTCCAATGTAATTATTGTAATTTTCATTATTGTAATTGTAATTTATAATTATTGTATTTCTTTTATCATTTGTATGCTTTCACATGTAAATGAGCATTAAATCCTACTTCGACCCAATTGTATGCTAATTATGTGTCAACCGACTTAGTCTAATGTTCACATGATTAGGATTAAAACTTGGATGTTGCATTGCATGCATATAGCCGACGATATATCAAGTATGAATAACTTCCCTAATCATTAGTAGAGGCCGCTATCGAGGCGGGCGGGATTAGGTGTTTGATCAAAAGAGCTTCCTAATACGTACCCTCACCCCTTACTCCAGATCTCCGTGAGCACCCGTGTTCATTGGCATCCACGAGAGTCATTCTAGACATAGAATGCTAAGGGTAACGATTGCTTAGTGTTCATGTCACTACTTTGTGTCTTGACATGACATGAGGTATTCGAACGGTTCCAATTTCCCATAAAAATTGGTGGCGACTCCATACAAAATGCAAACGCTTGTTTCGTTTCTCACCAAGCGCCCCCGTGGGCGGCCCGCTGTCCACACATACTTATGGAATATGCTAAAAATAACTAAACTTTATTTTAGGAAATATGTTTAGACGGGAAAATTTGGAGCTTCGCCTATTCATTTAGAAAATAGGGGATTCTGATACAATAATACTCTCAAACACTGTTTTTATTTTTATCATTAAAATAAAAAATAACAATAACAATATTAAATTATCGGTAAACATAAAAATTTTGAGTTCAATAACACTAGGGGATATGCTAAATCCCGCACACACTTTTGCTTAATCCAACACATTTTTCCGTCTTATTCCGACTTTACCCCTTTCACTTTTCACAAACAACTAGGAAGACAAATAAAAAAATTAAAGAAAACCCCCAAAAAAAACTCAGATCTAACTGCCCACCAGCCGCCCCACCGCCACCGGCACCACCACCCTCCCCCGCCCGCCCGCGCCCGGCACCAACCACCCCATCCCCTCACCCCTCCCAGCGTCGACCACCACCTACACCAGCCGAACTTGCATTTCCCTTCGCAACCACCGCAAGTAGTCGTCCCTCAAAAAGCCACCGCAACCACCATAAGTACCTACTCAATGCGCCCTCCCTATAGCGTCGACCCTTCTTCGACCACCCTACCCTGAGTAATTCGACGACCACCAATAAACACTCTTTCAAAAACCCAAATTCCAAACCCTAATTGTAAAAGTCCATTTTTAGGGGGAAAAAACCTTCATTCAATCGATTAAACGAAGTGTGTTAATAAAATTATTGATAAGACGATAAAATTGCTTGTAAGAGCAAGTCCAATGGTGAAGCTTAGGGACTTGCTTGCAATTTCTTAAAATTGCAAGCTAGTTGCTAGACCATTGCCCATTGGAGAAGGCCATGAAGATTAGCTTGACTTAAGCTTGTTAAGTCATTAAGCTACTTGCTTATATGGCCCCACAACTATCAATCAACCAATAGAAAATTTGTTCCAATAATTTTTTTTATGTTTATGGAAAAATAATTTGACATGTGGGTCCCATCAAGCTAATATTAAAGCTAACTAATCCATTGAAATTGTTTACTAGCTTAGAAAGGTTGTAGCTTATGAATTTGTCAAGCTAGTTGATCGTTGCTTACCATTGTACTTGCTCTAATATGTGCTAATTACGATTCATAATTATTGAACTGGTTAAGTTTTGAAAGAGAGAGGAAAGGGGGAGAATTTTTTTTTTTTTTTTTTTTTTTTTTTTTTGTGTGTGTGTTCAAGATGAAGGATAGGATTGGAAATTTGAGTTAAATTGTGCGGGATTAAGTAAAACTAAGGCCCTGTTTTTGGACTTAAAGTCACTTAATATAAGTTCACTTTAGATCCTATAAGTTCAGTTCAGTTCAGATCCTATAAGTTTAGTTCAGATTCTATAAGTTCAGTTCAGTTCAGATCCTATAAGTTCAGTTCAGTTCAGATCCTATAAGTTCAGTTCAGATCTTATACCTCACTTAATTTAAGTTCAGTTCAGATCCTATAAGTTAAGTTAAGTTAAGTTCAGTTCAGATCAGATAAGTTCCAGTCCAAAATAACAGAGCCTAAGTGCGAGATTTAGCAAATACGTAACACGGATACAAACACATTTCGAAGTTCAATAATACTCTTATCCATTCACTCAATTAATTCCATTCTCAAATCCTCCCTACAAAAATGTGTAAATGAGGTCAATAATTTTAAGATGTTATAACTAATAGTGGTCAAAAATCTAAAGTGGAGTTTGCAATAAGTTTGACTTTATTTCGTGTAGGTAGATGAGTAGATCGTAGCTATTACTCCTTGCAACTTTCAACTTCCCCAACCGGCACAAATACTATCCTACAACCAGTTGTATAGTAAGTTTCTGATAAACCATGAAGAAAGTTGTCGAGGAACTCTTATACAAAGTTGTTGAAAATTTATTTTGAGTTATTGAAATTTATTTTAAAAATTTATTGAAACTTAATAATTATTTTGTTAAAATTTCAATAATTTTTGATCATAATTCGATAATTTTGTTAGTAGAAATGATAAGCTTTATAAAAAGACTCAACTACGTTGAATAACTTGTATATCAACCAAGTTGTATAATACATTAACTGACCAACCGGCTCATCTCATATTGAGATTAAAAAA
>NW_027413500.1:0-33111 GCF_048544455.1 Silene latifolia | reverse complement strand
AAATGATCTCAACGTCGTGGACCTCCAACTCCCTCAACAGGCGAGCCGTCTCCTCTTGGGACTGCGCCAGCTCCCGCTCGAGGTCGCGCTCCTTCTGCAAATGACAAAGGATTGGCTCATGTCAATCATTTCAAACATAAAGAAAGTTGGAAAATTCAAAAATGAAGTAAACGGAAGGTTCATACGGCGTCCTCGACCCAATGACGCCTCGGCAAGAAGATAGCCCGTGGCCAGGTTGGCTACCCTCCACAAAGCCACGTCGTGCAGATGGCACCACCTGCATTTCAATAAACAAGGATTCTCAATTATTGGACAAAATTAAACAAATGTATTCTTATACAAAAGCTAATCAAGTCGGGAACTTACCCTCACGATCGGATGCTACCACTCGTCCGAGCCGATCTCACACCGCCTTGCCAAAGTCGCGAAGCTCGGAGATCGTCGTCATCCTCTGCCGCATCAAGTACTCGAGGATCTTGGGGTCGCTGGGGCTCGACGCCCGCCGCCTCAATCTCCCGCAAAATCAAAATGGTTTCCATTAATCGATGATCATTCATCATTTTTTCAAATTAACTCGGCAAGGAAAGTGAAGCACTTACCACGACCGGCCAGTACGCCAACCTCCGGTGAGTGAACGCAGAGTAGTCCTCATCGGGAAGGAGAGCGTCACCGCCAACGTGCCCCGCGGTCAAACTCCTCTCGGCATCGGAAGCTCCCTAAACATCGTCCGAGGAGGATCGATGGGGACCGTGAAGACATCTCAAGATCACTTTGGTGAGTCAAAACGCTCGCCCAAGTACCACACTGAGCCATCGAAATCCTCGCGAAGAAGAACTCGCCTCGAGTTGAAGGACCTCAGCCACAAAAGGAGGGACGTCAGCGTAGTCCACCCAAGTCCGGGGCACCCACTAAGACAAAACAAACAAACAGTCATTCTTATGATCGTTTCTGAAAGAAATGATGAAGCAACAAACAAAGGAAAGTGAGTAAAGGATACTTACACCACCCAGCTGCAGGGCGTTCACGCCCCGTCGACAGGCGTCGTAAGAAGAACGTTGGCTCTTCTTCCGACACATCACCCAATCTCTCCCAACGGGATAATCTCTCGCCCCCGGCTCCGTCCTCATGGGCACGAAGCTCGGAAAGAAGGAGTACACCCACGTCTGCAAAACAAGATAATTCATGACGATCTTTCGTGTTTCAATAAAGGAAAAGGAATAATCTTTTATGATACGAAATAAAGGTTCCTACCTCCGATAGCCGATCCATGGCCGACGAGTGCGAGAAGAAGTCCCCTTCTCCACCAGCTCGGGATGAACCATGGCCCTCATATAGCGGGTGAGGACCACAAAGCCAGGAGTGACCCAATCCCAACGACCTAAGTCACTCAAGTCAGAAAGAAAATGAAGAAGCTTCGTTGACAGCCTCTCCCCCTTGTCTCCAAGGTAGAGTGAAGACAAGAACCCCCAGAGCCACAGACGAGCTCTCTGCTCCGCAATGCAAGGAGGTGGAGCCTCTTCCCTCCCATCGATCATCACCACGGTCGGGACGTTGCCAAGAAAGTAATCCTGACGTAAGTGCTCAAGACTAACCCGGAACCGTAGCGGCGTTCGCTTGCCAGGGTTCGACCAATCACCTTTAGCCTCGGCCAGAGTCCACTCTCATGGCCGTCGACGGCCACACCACGGCCTCAATCCCACACAAAGAAACCGGAAATCATGCCGTAATCCTCCAACGTGACTGAACCTCGCCGAAAGGCATGTGAAAGGTCGAGGTCGTGTCCCGAACCGATCAAGGAAGGCTCGAATCGTGCAAAGGTTAGCGCGAATCTTCCTCCCTTTGATCTCCTCCACGCCGCACCAGGGCCCCAAACCTCCCTGGCTCGATGATGGCTGCTCCTCCGCCGACGCCTCTCGTAAGCCTCCATCATCGTCGTGTAGCCGAAAAAGGACTCGATGTTCCGGCCTCTATTTTGATTCAAAGCAAGAGTTATCTTTAGTTCGAATGAAAGAGAAAAGGAATGCCAAATGAATGACAAGAAAGATGGAGAGATAATGAATTCGAGATTTACTAAGCTCTTCACCGTCTGGCCGTAGGACAGTGACTCTCCTCGCCCGGTGATGAGATGCTCTATCCCATCTCTCACCCACTCGGGGCTCCCCCTCGATGATCACCTTGTCCGACGTTAGCCCGCCTCGGGGCCTCCTCCTCAACAGCCTCCTCCTCGACGACCTCGTCCTCAGCAGCAGTCGTCGCCGCAGCAAAAGCCTCCTCTAACGCCTCCTCGAGCGTAAGAGAAGGGTTGAAACCAGTATCCACGTCCATGGTAGCTCTCCCTGACGTAGAAGCCTCATCACCTGCAAAATTAAAGTGAAGTGGGCCGTGCCAAGTGACGGCGAGCCTTAGTTAAGGGATTTTCAAGCTTTCAGAAGCTCCGAAATCGTTCTTTTCTCGCCATCTTTGGCCATTTTCTCCCAAAACCCGACCGCTCATGTGGTAATATGGGTCAGGTCAAGCCTAAATTCAAGCCTAGTCATGGGTTTGAGTCACAATTTCGGACAAATTTCGTTATAACGGCGATTATGCCCTAGAAAAGTGTCCCGAAAAAAGCCGTCGTAAATCAAAATTCCGAGATGGTAGGAAGTTTACCCATCACACAAGAATTTCGAATATCAAGTTTCGTCACAAATGGGCAATCCTAAGGCTATTTTCGAAGCAATTTACGACTCAGCTGTGAGACCATCACAATTTCACTCAAATGCTCAATACTCGATGAAAATCCGAAATGAATACATGGTTATGATCCTTATACTACCAATTATCCATTTACAAGGTCAATTTTACAAGGCAAAATCATTTGGGGGAAAAGCCCCAAATTTTACGACATTTCAGGTTGGAAACCCTAATTTTGTCGGTGCAAATTGCGAAAATATGGAAGTTTAATGCAAAAATGGAACGCATACCTCTATTAGTCATGGCAAATGCAAGATCTTGATCAAATTTTAACGAGAAATGGTTGGAATTTGACAGAGTTTTGATGATTTGTGTTTTGCGGAAATGAACAGAACACGGGCCTCTGTCGAGTTTTTAATCGGATAGAGACACACCCAGGAAAGGACGCAGCAGGTTCTGCACCGCTTCCAAGAGTCGCAGCTCTTGCTGCACATCTTCCTCAGCTTCCCTCCAAATCAATTTTCGAAAATTCGTTATAAATTCGTTATTTGTGGGCCCATTTTTGGTGCGCCTCTTCCTTAACACCATATATTGTATATTTGGTCCATTTGATGTTTATTCTTCGTCCGGACCCGTATTTTCGAGCAGGCTGCGAACCATCGCAGTACTTTATCAAAACTTCGCTTGAAACAACAAGCGAATTTTATCTGACAGGTGTTTCGACACGCCTCAATTATGTTCCCCCAGCGAGAGTTCAAGACAGCCAATTGTTCCTCTCAAGACGTGGAGTTCAACCTCAATCTCAAGTTTTACCAAAGTTTGTTTGAAGAACGACCCAAGCAGATTTCCCTCAGCAGTTTCTACCGACGTCCTGCTGCCCCTCGATATTACGTTTTGTTTCCCCTTGGAGTCCGACAAAGTAAGGAGTCTCAAGGAATCTCAGGTATGGTCTCTTATTATGGTTGGCGAGCTTCCTTACGTAGTCTAATGGACTTTAAACGACCCTCCCCGATAGTCGACAGACTCTAAAAAGTTCCCGACGACAAGTCCTTGGCTCAGACCCTTTGAGCCGCCTCGCGTCGCCATAGTCGTCAGGTTGTAATCTTTGATTGACCTGATGGCTATACTTTGACTTTCGCCTTGTCCAAGCCTCAGTCAAAGTGGGGGCTCTGTAGATACCTCATTTCTGCACCTCCGGCAAGCCACCCGGTGATGATTGGGCCACATGTTTGGTACACGGAACGATTTATGACAATTCGTAAGTTTATCGTCAAGTGATAGCTCAAATACTTGTGTCTACCCCTTGGTCGTCATCTACGCACCGTCACGGTCGTTTTGACAGTAATTAGAGTACATTTGGAGTCCGGGTCAAAAACCGTCTTCATTTTCTAATAACCGTTTAAAATGCCGAGTCAGAATATTCTGGAATGTTCCGGATATTTCTATTCCATATTTTCAATCTTTTAAATCTTTTGGTAAATTATATCCCGAAATTATACTTTAAATAATAAGGAAATTAAGATCAACCGCAATTCCATAATAGAAACGCGGAAAATCTTTCTTCCGCGGGAGGAAACCCTTGGGGAAAGGATGCAGCAGGTGATGCGCATCTTCCAAGAGCCGCAGTGGTTGTTACGCCTCTTCCCCAGCTCCTTTCTGCGTATTTTAAGATCTTTTCGAGATTTACTTTCAAAGTTTTACCAAAACCCTAATTCCTCCGTGTAATTAGTATAAATAGAGACCTTCAGTCCTCATATTTCTCACGCGAGTGTCCGCCTTTCTCTTCTCCTTTTGCATTCTAAGACCACGCTCTTGCTTTTTGGCGTCTACGTGCTTGAACTTTAGACCACGTAAGCTCGGATCCTTCTGAGTACCAGCCTCGTTTTGCATGACCGACCAATTTGACCAACTCCACATCAATCAACTTAATCAACTTTGTTTAATTTCCTCTTAGAGGGCACTTTCGTCGTACATTCGAGTCGAGCATCACTAAACGTTAACTTAGTTAATCTCGTTTCGTCAAACATGTAAGTCTGAGGGTGTAAATCCCATCTTTTATTATTGTTTTTATTTTTGTAATCATTATTGTAAGGTTTACGTCGAAAATATATTCAAAACCGATTTATAAAACCTTTATTCAAACCCTTTTTACGGATTAACGGGAGACAGATGTCGAGAAGGAACGCAGCAACTGGTGCGCCTCTTCGAAGGGACGCGCGCCTGCTGCGCCTCTTCTTCTCGAGGGCTGCGCGAGCTTCCTCGCTTTCCTTCTTCTTCCTTTGTCTTTTGTTTAATTCGTCTGTTTATTTTTGCTTCGTCTTTGTTTGTTCTTATTTCATTGGCATGATAATTTGAACATATAATTTATTAGTAATTTATCACCTTTAAATTCCCGACTTAAATCCCAAGTATTTCATATTTGCGGTTTTTCATCATAAAAACAAATCCGGGTTTTAGAGATTCGATTCATCCATATCAACTCTCTGGAATTCATTCTTTGTATATTTTTAGTCTGTTTATCGTCGTCATCACCAATAGTTTAGCGTTAATTTAAGCCTAATTAATTTGTTTTGATAAGTTTAATTTATAATTAACCTCATAATTAATATTGTAATTAATTTGTTCTAATTAGTTTCATCTCATGTTTTATCGTTTTTATGACCAATTTGCATATAAATAATCCATTAAACCACTTCTATCCGAGTCAAATGTCAATAATCAATCATTAAATTACCAATGAATATTAACGATATGCAATTCCGGCTTCACAAATTGAGAATTTACCTCGAGAAATGCACGCAGTGAGCACTGCGCCTCTTCAAAGGACGCACTCCGCTTGCGCCTCTTCCGGGTTGAATTCTGCCCTTGAACTTCCGTTGTTGCTTTGACCTAATTCGTTAGCTTACGTATTAATTAACTATTACCCGTATTATCACCCCTTAATTTGTTCGTTAATTTGTTTTCTCTTTTCTTTTCTCAAATCATCCGTTTTAAACGTATTTTCGACGTAAATCAATTAACCCGTTGTAATTATTTTAATTATTGTATTTTTATTCTATTCTTTATTATTTATTGTTTGTATGCCTTCACATGCAATTAACCTAAATTTCTACCTCGACATTAATGCATGTTAAACTACGTGTTTACCGACTTAGTTAATTCTCACATGCTAGGATTAATCTAATTGATGTAGCATTGCATGCATATAACCGACAACATATCAAATATAGACGATTTTCCTAATCATTAGTATAGGCCGCTATCGAGGCGGGCGGGATTAGGTGTTCGATCAAAAGAGCTTCCTAATACGTACCCTCACCCCTTACTCCAGATCTCTGTGAACATCCGTGTTTATGGACATCCACAAGAGTTATTCTAGACATAGAATGCTAAGGGTAACGAGTTCTTGGTGTTCATGTCACTACTTTGTGTCTTGACATGACGCGAAGTATTCGAACGGTTTTCAATTTTTCACAATAAATTGGTGCCGACTCCACAAATGTAAAAGCTTGTCTTCCCAAGCGAACCCCGTGGGCCCGCGTCCACACTACCTCTCATTAATGATCGGGTCATTATAATCTTACATAATACCGTCAACTTAACATTGTAAACCAAGTGTAATACCACGTTGAAAATGTACTAAAAGAATATATTAACAATATCGCAAATTCTACTCTACGACGGTTACACCATATAGCGATATAAAAAAATTATCATTTTATGATAAATACGGACTATTTTCCAATTTTTCATTACAATAAAATGACCCCTTTTTAACATAAAAAGTCATTATTTACTATATAAAATAATCTCTCTTTAAAAAAAATATTAAACAATACAACGGTCGTACCCTAGGTAGCACAAACACTTCTCTTAATCAGTCGTCCCGTGTCCGACACCGTGTCGGATACCGATACTCGTTGGACGCACGTCTAAACGTGTCGGACACCTATGAAGTCGTGTCTAACTTTCTACTTTTATTTGGGCATGTGTCCGACGCGTGTCCATGGTATTTGGGCACGTGTCTGACGCGTGTCCTTGGTATTTAGACATCATTTGGGGTGAATGATGTTCTTCAGACGAAAAATGAGTTGTCGGAAGAGATTGATTAGAATATGGGTATGGTTGGAAACGAAAATGTGTATAATGAAGGCCAAATTTTACCTTCACTTATTTAAATTTAATATTAAATACTTTTACAAAAATAAAATCACACATTTATAATTAAAATATACATATTTTTATTAAATTTAAATAACGTGTCCCGTGTCCTAAATTTTACAGGATACCATATTACGTATCCGTATCGTGTTCGTGTCCGTGTCTATTTTGATGCTACCTAGTCGTACCCTCGATTACTATCACAAGAGTATATATAGGAGCATAGTATTCGTTAGGCCACTAACTTTATAGCATGTGAGTGAGTGTGAAATGCCCACTTTGAAGGTTAATCATGGTCTGGGGATCGAATTGAGTTGCTTCCACTAAGACTTGTTCTAGTGAATCTAGATCCATCCTATCTAGCAACTTTGCTTTTCATTAAAACAAGAAAACCATTCAAATCAACCCAAATATATAAATTTGGGTACAACAATATATAAAAAGCTGCAAACTCCATTCTGTTAACCATGTGTATCCAACTTTATTTATAAGGTAGCTAAGGCTCCTGACAACTTGCATCACCAAAGCCTAACAAATAGGTGCACCTAATGGCTTGACCCCGCCAGCTTATTAAAATTCTTCCACATTTAGGTTTAAAAATCTTGCTATAAGTGGATAAAAGCTTATTTTGCGGATATATTGCTTGCTTATTTCACTTATTTAGATTGTATCACTCGATGGTACTATTATGCGAAAGCGTTGATACTTTTTTGTAGGTTTTCTTTTACATTACGTTATTCACAATCTATAATAATACGATATTGTCTGATTTTATAAGTTTTCACGAATTTACTCTTAGGGTTTTAGACACGAACCAAAAAAATATTATCTTAATTAACTCGTGCCTTGAACGAGGTAGTATTAGAAAACTCTCCACGCGGGGGGGTGGGGATTTTCAAATTTTTATTTCAAATTTTCGAATTTTTTCAAGCCCCTTTATAATATTACCCTTTCGTCCCCACAAAAATTTTCGCCCCCATTGACTTTAAAATCCTAGCTCCGCCGCTTACTCTCCTTACCGATTACCATGCAACCCCAATTTCGACGCATCCCTTAACTTCATCGAGTCTTAATAACCTTTACTTAACCTGCACACCATATGTTCCGCATCGCCTCAGTGCCACGTCGGGCCACCTTTAGACGTACCAAGGAACGCTTTTGTTAACTACTCCGTGATGCCTCAATACACCTCGTCGGGGCACTAACGATCTTTTTTCTCTAGGACGGCCTTGTCTCAGAACCATGAGGGGGTCCTATGGTCACAATAGTACGATATTGTATGTCTGGACCCTATTACTCACAATAGTACGATATTGTACGTTCTGGACCAAGTACTCACAGATTTACTCTGCTATTCTTTGTAAAGGCGCCGTACTATTAGAGTTGGTGGACAGTTGGACACTTATAAAAGATAATCTTATTTCTTAAGACCACTGATATGCAACATGAGTTTCACCTTAATATGTAATTAATTTAAGTACCAACTACTTACGAGAATATATTGCAACAATTACATGGTATTTTAGGGAGTTTATTTTGCATATGTCAACTAGTTTAGTGGGTAAAGTTATAAGATCTGATAAGCATGACCTGAGTGCGAACCTTTGTCAGTATCAAAATCATTATTATGGCTCCCTTTACACAAATAAAAAGTTAGGGGTACTTTATTTTTATTAAATACTCCGTATTAACTAATCAAAAATACAATTAAGAAGTATTTCGAATATGTATCATTTTCACTATAAATGATTAGGTTTGCTAAAAAATTTATGGCAACTAAGCCCGATCATTTATGGGTAAAATGGGTAAATTATATCTATTTAAAAGGGTCTAATTGGCAAACATACAGCCTTCCTACTGATTCAAGTTGGTATTGGAGGAAGGTTTGTCAAGTTAAAAACCTTTTCACGACAGGTTATCAACAACATATCTGGTCAAGTCAAGAGGGGAAAGAGTACTATATAGCAAAAGGATACAATTTTCTCAGACACAAAGGAGATGAGGTCAACTAGACGAATCTAGTATGGAACAACTGGTCTATTCGTAAACATAGCATGCTTGCTTGGATATGTCATCACAAAAGTCTCAATACCAATGGAAAACTACACAAATTAGGAATAAGCATCTCAAATACCTATTAAATTTGTGAAGCTGATATCGAAACTGAAAAGCACCTCTTCTTTGCATGCGAGTACAGTTTTCACGTCATCACGTTAATGGGGAGTTGGCTTCATGTTGATTTACCCATTATTGATGTCCTGCCATAGAGACTATGAACTATGATCAAGCTAGATCATGATAAAAGAGAAATAAGAGAGAAGGAAGATAGAAGATTTAGAGAGAAAAATTAATCTTGTATTAGGAAAAGCTTAATCAAACTGAATACATGATATGGAGTATATATAGTTAATTGAGTTTGGTTGGTTAATTCTAACAACATATATAACAATCTATATATTCTAACTAACTAACTATATTCCACCATTCCCCCCCCCCCCCCCCCCCATGGAACATCTTTGTGCAACTTAAGACCCAATTTATAAACAAAAAAATGATGCTCCTTTTTTCCAAGTGCCTTGGTCATCAAATCAGGCAATTACAATCCACTTCTGACATGTTGAGTGTAAAGAAACCCATTGTGGACATGGGCCACGTCTCGGTCTGTGGATTTGGGCCACCTACCGGTCCGTAGTCACGGGCCGCCTGCACGCCAAGCCAATCTGTGGACATGAAATGGTCTTTTGAAAGCCACGCTCGGCGGCGTAAAGGTGCTTTCGACCGGATCGTTTTAGATCGGTCGGTTTCGTCTCGGTAAGGGTCTCGAAAC
This sequence comes from Silene latifolia, assembly GCF_048544455.1. NCBI lineage: Eukaryota > Viridiplantae > Streptophyta > Magnoliopsida > Caryophyllales > Caryophyllaceae > Silene > Silene latifolia. Next base: position 23,450 of record NW_027413500.1, on the reverse strand, counting down.
GATTAGAGATGTTCGGAGTCGCCACCAAGCATTTGTGGGATGCCTGAAACCCGTTCGAATTCCACTTTATACCTCGGTCAAATCGAAGCACAAAGCAGCGTTTGACATAGGTACTAAAGATAAGGAAATCGTCCCTCTTTAGCATCCTATCTCTAGAATGACGCTCGTACGCCCCGGATAAGGTCGTCCACTATCCAATGTTTCTGAGTAAGAGGTGAAGGTACGTATTGGGAAGCCCTTTAATCAGACACCCAATCCCGCCCGCGGTTAGCGGCCTCTACTGATCGATCTTGGTTGGTTGAATGCAAAAGTTGATAAAACGGTTTAAATGCATGAATGCGCATCCAATAACTTAAACTTAACATGTGAGAGCTTTCTAAGTCGGTTGATTTAATCCAAGTATCAAGTATAAGATGTCGAGTTGGATTAATGATTGATTTGCATGCAAGACGGAAATTAAACATCCATTTACCGTATTAGGTTTAGGGTGCATAACATGATCCATTTGTCTTAGTAAGGCATTTTGCGAATGTGGTTTTGAATAATCGAATAGTCGTCTGATCCGTCCTATATCCGGGTTAGCCGGAGTCGGGATCGCCCTAGACTAATCTTTGGAAGGGAACAGCCCTGCAGGCGGCTATAAGAGGCGAGCGAGCCGCCGGCGGTGTAAGAGGCCTCCCTCTGGTTTTGAAAATGAGAAATGGGAGCCACTTGAGGCGCGGGTTAGCCAACGGTTGTATGCCGTGTTCTGACTATTTAGAAAACGTTATAAAACGTGTTGAAAATGGGTATTTGAATCCGGTTTGATTTTGAAAGGGTCGTTTAGACCGCATTTGTTGATTTGAAGAACTAGACTCGAATAATCATCATTATTTGATAATATTCGGTGTCAGGTTCGATTTGACAAACTTGACATGAATAGTTTTGAAAAATGATTATGGACTAGTTGTTTTAAGTCCATTTCGAATGTAATTAGTCGATACTCGTCATCGTACCCGGGTTAAAATCCGGCATGGTATGTAGAACCAAGGATGATTTTGTGTTGGTGACTAATATGTTTGTTTGAAAATGTAAAGAAATGAAATAAAAGGCTTTAAAATACCTTTTAAATGTCATTAACCAAATATTATCATCGAAACACGGATTTAACCGTCATGGTATGAAGAACCAAGGGTGAAGATTGTTTTACGGTTAAAACATGTGAAATGAAACAAAAAGGTTTCGAAAATACTTGAAGTGGTAAAAACCGATTACAAATATGAAAAATGGATTAAGGGAAATGACGAGAACAAACACGGTTGATCTCTGGTCTGAGTACCCCATTTAGGCGCGAGCATGTTGGCGACCCAAGGGGCTTCTGCCTCAGACCAAAAATCGGTTTTGGCTCGTTTATTCCAAGTTTTGGTTCATGTTATGCATGTTTTAGCAGGTTAAAGTCATGAAACAAATGAAAACATAATAAAAGAGGATTTTTACACCCTCATACTTACATGTTTGGTTATGGCGAGTGACCGACGTAAGTGTAACAACTCGTTTGATCGGAAAAAACTCGGTTTAAAACCGTTTTGGTAAGTAAAAGAATGTTTTAAAAGTTTAGTGATGGTGTAGTGGTCGAAGTGGTCGGGCAAGTGATTTAATGCACGATGACGGTACCAAACAATGTGTAAGGCTCGTGTTTACGATCGGTAGGTCGTAAATACGCGTCGGATTGTGACTTAAGAACTCGAGTCGAGAATTTTAAGGGAGGAAAGAGGGGGCGGACACTCGCGTAAGTCTCAAATGGGTGGCATTTGAGGGGTATTTATAGGAGAATGAGTGGTTGTGTGAGTTTTGAGCGACGTGGCCACTTGGGCTGCTCAAAAAGGCGCGAGCCACGTCTCGGGTCTTCGAGCTGTGTTGTCGATTTCACAACAAACGCAATCATGATTTGTTCTATCCTAGGATTTGTAGTCACATGTTTGGTACTTGACCAACATGAATCCGGGAAATCTTAGCATAGAAGGCTTTGAGATATTTTATTTTTGTGGTTGACTCGGTTTGACTCGTTGTTGGAGTCGGGATTTGAATTTTCGAGTCGGTTTTTGGTCCGGTGTCGGTTTTGACTCTAGTTAGTGTCATCGCGACCCCGTCGCTGTGCATTAAACACTCCAGGTATTTTTGAAATGTTTTGAGATGTTTTATTTTCGAAATTGTTTTAAGTTTTCCGACGTAAAGTTGTACACAAACTGTCGATCAAACGCTGCGATTCCAAAACATGTTGTAGTCCGATAATCATCGGGTGTTTGTTGGAGTCTCAGCAGATACTGGGTATCTACAGAGCCCCCACTTTGAATGAGGCTTGGACAGGGCTAAAGTTAAAGTAGAGCACCCAGGTCAATCGAAGATTACAACCTGGAGACCCAAGCGACGTCGAGGCGGCTCGAAAGGATTCGGGCCAAGGACCTGCCGTCGGGAAGGGCGACGCCAAGGCGACTCGAGGGTACGAGTCAAGGACCTATCGTCGGGAACAGTTTAGAGTCTGTCGACTGTCCGTGCGGGTCGTTTAAAGTCCGTTAGACTACGTACAAATATAATACCCTGTATCTTATATCATCGATTAAACGGATATTATTATATATTAGTTATTATACATTTCATATTGGTTGCATCGTAATATCGTGAATGTTATTAAGTCGGGTTTATATCGTATATGTTGAGTCGGGCTACATCACATTTTGTCTTTTGGGTCAAGAATCGTATCACCCATCTACCCATCTACATTTACCCAATTACCATACCCGTTTAAACCATTTGCCTTACCCGGAACATGTAACCATCATTTACCCTAAACCTAATCTAAGAGCCGCTCTCCCTCTCCCCTCTTTTAACAGTTGAGTCATTTCTAATTTCATTTAATCATTCATAAAACCATTTCTAAACCTATAGAGAGGGAGAGGAAGAAGAATTGTCGAGCCTTTCATTTGATTGAAGATTTCTCATCGATTCCAACCTAATTCGATCTCCCTGTTTGTAAGTCGATTTCATTCCATTGTTTATACTGTTTTAAAGTGTTCGTCTTCAAAAAGTTTGAAAAGAGAGTCCTGTTTATTTGATGTCTAGTTTATGCATATAAAATCTCATAGTCAAATTCTTTATGGTTTGTCCTAGATGATTTATTTATGAACATGTCACTGAAAAGTCCGCGAATCTGATTTGGTTGTGGAAAATGATTTGAAACCCTAATTTTTATGTCGATTAAGTTATGAGGCTTCTTCATACATCATATTTGTATAGTCTAGATGATAATAGGATTTGGAATTACTGCAAAATGATGTTTTAAACTCGTTTTATGAATCAATACTTTTTATGCGACTGTTTCTGTCAGTTTTTGGAAATCAGTCCTAAAACCCTTGATAAGTTTGGAATTTGAGAAAAACACGTTGATATAATTTGTAGCTAAGACTCATGGGGTTCCAATCCAATTGGCCTTGTATCAATTTAATTTTTCTGGAATTAGTTATGTATTTTATTCCGAGTCTGTCATGTGCTGGAAAATCAGGAAAAATCGTGTTTGTCCTTTAAGTTGATATTCCTATTAAGTTATAATGAGTCTAGGTTATTTGCATGATTATTTGATTGAGTAGGTGGTAATTATACATAATTATGTTATGTAGGTGATGGATATGTGAAGGATCATAATTGATTGCTTATGTGCTTGGATTGCGAAAAGGTAGGGAAATACACTTGACTTATTATCGTTGTTGTTGAATTGTGTTGACTTGTTTGTGTTTCATATGACCAAAATGTGAATGTTGACTTGATTCGTGGTTGTTGATTCATGTTATGATTCATATCCTGGAATGTGCTTGACTGAATTAATCGTATTGAGTATATTATCACAACATTCTAGAACCTAGGCATGATTCTATGATTTACCAGTCCAATGATATACATATTGTGTTGCATTAATTTCTTGAGCATTCATATGCATTGGAGATGGAGGAGGTTGTGGTGACGTGGTGTGGTGATGATGATGTTGTGATAAGGCCCAGGCGGGTTCTGCAGGACTTGCCCTGGTGTCCTCAGCTGCGAGCTGGCAGATCGGCTACGGTCGATATATAGTCTACCGGGGATCGGTATGGCTCAGTTGTACGGGTTATGAGTCGCGATGAGATGGTGGTGGTGATGGAGGAGCAAGCATATCATACATACTTGTTGCATTGTATTACCCTACTCAACCTCGTGGTTGACCCTGTGTATTCGTGAACACCTGCGATGATTCTTTTAATGGGGAGCAGATTGACAGGTACCTCAGAGACAGATAGGAGTTGGATGGGAAGGGAGCTTGGATTGCCTGACTCAGAGCTAGCCCACTTTTAGTTCTGTTTAGTTATCAGACTTTATTTTCAGTTTGAGACTTATTTCATTTCAGATGTAAACATTTATAAACTTTTAATTTAAAATACTGTTTATCTTTCCTTTGTTATGCACTGCCTCGGATTTCCGAGATGGTAACACCCTTCTTTATCTAAGGAGTCCTAGTCCAGGCCTTTAAATAAATGGGGGTGTTACAAAGTGGTATCAGAGCGAACGATCCTCAGGCCTAAACCAATGAACCCGATGAACGTAGGATGATAAAATGAACCCCTGGGAATAAACTGTTAGGAGCTCACAGTGCGGTTAAGAAGGCGCCCTTAATGCGTGCTCTTTTGCCCTCTCAATTTTGAACCAGGTAAACCGAGAGAAATTGAGTGAATGGGGTAGTTAGAAGGAAAACCTTGGATATAATCGAGGGGATGTACACCTTGAGACCCATATATTCTAACCATGCTGCAGGATAACGTTGCGGTAAGTATTTTGTATGAATAATGGCGTGATCATATGATGTTGTGGAGATGAGAAATAAAATTTTCGTGTTCTGGTTGATAATCAATGAAGTGTTGGATTGTGGTAATCGTGAGCGTGAAAATAATTGCGAATTGATGATATTTATCTGGATGGATGTTGAATGATGTGATGATAGTACTATTATGTCTAGTGATATGCGGTTATGTGATCCCGAGGCCCTGCTAGTATAGTATTGTGATAATAATGAGACACACTATTGAATTGCATGTTTCTAGTCATAGCAATCGTGATTAGATGTAAGGAGTAGATCGAGATGCGAAGGGATTCTATGGGATAGATGTTTACGTAAGTACAAAGTGTGAGATTTAAGTGGGGATGGGTTAGTATACATAGTATGTTCATAAGAGCTTGTAACATAGTAAAGAATGACCTAGTGCTGAAACTCGTTTTGTTTGATTTTACTCTTTAATTGACCTTACTGCCATTTCCTTTATGTTTATTGCCTATGGATGAAAATTTTATGGTAGATAGCCTCGGGAGTTAGTGTTCATTTGGCGTTAGTTTCATGCTTATAGGATATACGGATAAGGAGTAATAAATATTTTAGTGGGCTGTGGTCAGGAAGTTCCTGTGCAGTGATGTTTTTACCAACGATTTTGTAAAAATCCTCATTTAAATTGTATTAATAATTTTTGCATAACTCCAACTCCATCGATCAGAATATTCGCATATGTTTTCAAATTGATAAGCTACGAAAATTCTTGATGTCTCTATATTAAATGGTAAGTTTTGCAAACTGACCCAAGTTTCGGACCAATTGCTGTCACATACTTGTTTGGACCAACTGAGTTGCAAAATCCTTTAAAAATTGAATTCTTGAGCTTTGGACCTCATTCTTTTTCTCACGAATTATTAACTCTCTGTATGTTATAAAAAGTAATATAACTTAAGTTTTCGTTGAACGGTTATTTATTCGTGATTTTTGGAAGTTACAACGTGAATCATAACTTTTAAAATGTGAATTCTATGTTGAGTTTTCATCATACAGTTGTTCGATTATTTCATGAGCCTTATTAATGTGAAATTATAGTGTCCTTATATGATGATAGTAGCACACATATTCATTGGTTATGTATCTTAACAAGTGATAAAAAAATTAATTAAAGTTTATAACATTGTTGGCATGATAGTATGTGTGAAATTGAATAGCTTAATCTGATCCTTAATCGAGGGTGAAATATTTTATACGAGTCCAGTTGTTGCATATTTTATATATGTGTGGCATGTTGTAATATCTCTGGTGTGTTCATCATATTTGTATAGTGGTCGGATATATATAAATATAAAACTATATTGTCATATCTTGGTAAAGTCGGTGGCGTTAAATGTCAACTTGATTGTTCTAATATACTCGCATGAATATTTATAATAATTATGTTTAAATGTTTACACATGGATGGTAGTAATGAGTATGTCTAAATGTTCACACATGTAGGATGTCATCTGAGTTCTAATGTCTTCTATGTGAGTCTGTGTGCCTATAGTTATACTTATTACTTTCATTGCATTAATTTATTTCAGTTGAACCTAAACTTATGATATGATAATAAAATAGTGTTGTTGTTCCTTATGGGATATGTTCATAGTTGTATTGTTATGAAATGCTAAGGTGATTATTTTGACGGAAATTTTTTTTATGTCAGCTATGTTGGCCAATTATAATGAGATAACCCTTTGATGATTCACATGTTATGCATATGTTTAAATGATAGTCGTTATAGTTACGTTTAATTGAGCCGCGAGTTGCCTAGTTGTTCAAACCATGCAAACCAGAGAACTTGTTCACCTTGCTAATCTTTTGTCATAGATAATGTTTTACAAGTTATATGATGGTATACGTACATGTTTCAGTTGTTTATGCGAGATCTTTTGTTTTGCTGAAAATGAGTTATACTAAGTTGCTGGACACAATTGAATGATATGGTTGCTAAAATGTTAAACACATGTGTGATATGGAAGTAATGTTGTTGTTGTCATGGATCATATGTTGTTACTTTTATTGGGAAATATGTTTTCAGAATTTATATCGTGCAAACAATTTTGATAATTTAAAATATGAATTATGAGTATGTTGTTGATTGTTTAAATTCATCGGCCTAATTCGTGACCTAAACCGGTGAGTGAGTAAATGGTTGTATGGACATGTCAATAAGATCCTGTGATTGTGATGGATAGTAGTGGTAGATCTATTTTCTGTGATATGTTTACAAATGTGAGAAGTTTCTTAAATTGTTTTGTTATTTTTACTCTCGCTCGTTCATGGTCTATAATTGATCATCAAATTTGCTTAATTACATACATGTCCATTGCCCTCGTGCCTCCTCTATCCCAACACCAACTTTTATTATGAAGACCATTAGTTAGTGAGCTATTTTCGTCATATGCGAGGACGTGGTTGAGTTTTATTTTCTTTATCGAGGTAACACGATATTACCGTCCCTAATACTTTTATTATTGTTCGGGGTCGTATGTGTATGTGTCATTATTTGTCATCGTTTTATGATATCAATTTATACATGGTAATTGTGAATTTCTGATGATTGTCACTATTTCGGTTTGCAATTATATAAGTACGTATTATATATCTTATTGTCAAGAGGAGGATTTTGGTGAGATGGGTTTGGGTAGATTTGAATGACATATATGATTGGTTGAGCACAAGGATTGGAAATCTATAAGTTTGTAAAGGAAACAATTAGATTTGGTAATGGTTGACAGTAATGGCTTTTCGTTTGGTTGCTAGGAGATAATGGAGGTACTACGTATTAATTAAGATTGTGTTGTGCTATTGATTCTCATAATATGGAGCTTAAGTTAAACTACGATATACCGTGTGGACTTTGGCCTTGAGTTGAGCCTTATTTCATTCGGATTCTCATATATTGATTTTTGGTTCGTATTGTAGTTAAATTGTCTAATCCTTGACCTGACTCGTGGGTGAGTAGCTTAGAGTTTTACTCGCCCGAGCATACCTTTGACTTTATATCAAAGCGACACGAGATACGAATTTTATGCTAATGTACCTGATGCCGAAAGTACGATCAAACCACCCAAACCAGACTTTGGGGAAGAGGTGAACTAGGAAGGCAATGACATAGACGTCACCAATCGAGTAAGCGCGACCTAAGGACTCGTTAGGTTAGAGCTAGTAACACCATGATCGGTCCGTTTATGACACCGTGTAAACCTTTGGCTCCTTCTTGTTGTTCTTTTAGTTTGATGTTGTGTTTTTAAGTTAAGCATGAGCTAAGTAATAAGTGTACTTGTTGACAATCGCTAATTCCATAATAAAACCTTGTTTTCGACTTTAATGTTACTTGCGCAATCTCTTATCATGTGTTCTTTTACTCACATGTTGTTGACAGTGATTTTGTTGCATAGGAATATGAAAGTTGAAAAGAGGTTACGAGGACGTAACCATGTTTTTAGTTGGGTAGGATTGTAAAATCTTAATGTTTATGTTGCACTGTTTGTAGATTGTCGTTTTGATCAAGTTGATGTTCCGTTGTGCGGTACCTATGCAAACGAGTTCTCTATGTTTTGTTCTTACTTCTGATTAGTTGGGTTATGTGAAGATGAGTTAAACTTCGGGACGAAGTTTATTTTTAAGAGGGTAGAATGTAACATTTCGTGTCTGTTATATTTAATTGATGTGTCAAAAGTGTGTGTTAACTGTGTTAGAAATGCGTGATGTCCGTATGTACGATAGACAATACCCCTTTTGATGTTTGAGTACGGGAGCGAACTTCGGGACGAAGTTCATCTTAAGGGGGGAAGACTATAATACCCTGTATCTTATATAATCGATTAAACGGATATTATTATATATTAGTTATTATACATTTCATATTGGTTGCATCGTAATATCGTGAATGTTATTAAGTCGGGTTTATATCGTATATGTTGAGTCGGGCTACATCACATTTTGTCTTTTGGGTCAAGAATCGTATCACCCATCTACCCATCTACATTTACCCAATTACCATACCCGTTTAAACCATTTGCCTTACCCGGAACATGTAACCATCATTTACCCTAAACCTAATCTAAGAGCCGCTCTCCCTCTCCCCTCTTTTAATAGTTGAGTCATTTCTAATTTCATTTTATCATTCATAAAACCATTTCTAAACCTAGAGAGAGGGAGAGGAAGAAGAATTGTCGAGCCTTTCATTTGATTGAAGATTTCTCATCGATTCCAACCTAATTCGATCTCCCTGTTTGTAAGTCGATTTCATTCCATTGTTTATACTGTTTTAAAGTGTTCATCTTCAAAAAGTTTGAAAAGAGAGTCCTATTTATTTGATGTCTAGTTTATGCATATAAAATCTCATAGTCAAATTCTTTATGGTTTGTCCTAGATGATTTATTTATTAACATGTCACTGAAAAGTCCGCGAATCTGATTTGGTTGTGGAAAATGATTTGAAACCCTAATTTTTATGTCGATTCAGTTATGAGGCTTATTCATACATCATCTTTGTATAGTCTAGATGATAATAGGATTTGGAATTACTGCAAAATGATGTTTTAAACTCGTTTTATGAATCAATACTTTTTATGCGACGGTTTCTGTCAGTTTTTGGAAATCAGTCTGAAAACCCTTGATAAGTTTGGAATTTGAGAAAAACACGTCGATATAATTTGTAGCTAAGACTCATGGGGTTCCAATCCAATTGGCCTTGTATCAATTTGATTTTTCTGGAATTAGTTATGTATTTTATTCCGAGTCTGTCATGTGCTGGAAAATTAGGAAAAATCGTGTTTGTCCTTTAAGTTGATATTCCTATTAAGTTATGATGAGTCTAGGTTATGTGCATGACTATTTGATTGAGTAGGTGGTAATTATACATAATTATGTTATGTAGGTGATGGATATGTGAAGGATCATAATTGATTGCTTATGTGCTTGGATTGCGAAAAGGTAGGGAAATACACTTGACTTATTATCGTTGTTGTTGAATTGTGTTGACTTGTTTGTGTTTCATATGACCAAAATGTGAACGTTGACTTGATTCGTGGTTGTTGATTCATGTTATGATTCATATCCTGGAATGTGCTTGACTGAATTAATCGTATTGAGTATATTATCACAACATTCGGTAACCGGCATGATTCTATGATTTACCAGTCCAATGATATACATATTGTGTTGCATTAATTTCTTGAGCATTCATATGCATTGGAGATGGAGGAGGTTGTGGTGACGTGGTGTGGTGATGATGATGTTGTGATAAGGCCCAGGCGGGTTCTGCAGGACTTGCCCTGGTGTCCTCAACTGCGAGCTGGCAGATCGGCTACGGTCGATATATAGTCTACCGGGGATCGGTATGGCTCGGTTGTACGGGTTATGAGTCGCGATGAGATGGTGGTGGTGATGGAGGAGCAAGCATATCATACATACTTGTTGCATTGTATTACCCTACTCAACCTCGTGGTTGACCCTGTGTATTCGTGAACACCTGCGATGAACCTTTTAATGGGGAGCAGATTGACAGGTACCTCAGAGACATATAGGAGCTGGATGGGAAGGGAGCTTGGATTGCCTGACTTAGAGCTAGCCCACTTTTAGTTCTGTTTAGTTATCAGACTTTATTTTCAGTTTGAGACTTGTTTCATTTCAGATGTAAACATTTATAAACTTTTAATTTAAAATACTGTTTATCTTTCCTTTGTTATGCACTGCCTCGGATTTCCGAGATGGTAACACCCTTCTTTATCTAAGGAGTCCTAGTCCAGGCCTTTAAATAAATGGGGGTGTTACAACAAAGGCTCGCCAGCCATAGGAATGAGTCATACCTGAGGCATCTTCGGATATGTCCTTGCATGGTTGCGGATAAATGCTCGCCAGCTGTGGTGAGGAATGTACCCTAGGCATCTTCGGGATCTGTCCTTGATTGTGTTGCGGACAAAGGCTCACCATCTGTTGTAAGGAAATGTACCCGAGGCATCTTCGGGATGTGTCCTTGAAAGGTTGCGGACAAAGGTTCGCCAGCCATGGTGCGTATGTGAGGAGGGCTCGCCAGCCGCGATGCGTTGTAAGGCTCGCCAGCCGAGACAAGGAAATGTACCCGAGGCATCTTCGGGATGTGTCCCTGAAAGGTTGCAGACAAAGGCTCGCCAGCCATTGTAAGGTCGGTTAATGGACCATGGGAGTAGCCGCGTCGATTGGGCTTGTTTTGAGAATAGCGATCTCGTGATGTCGCTGGGGAAATAGCGAGTATGGATTCTCACTATCACTGTTTTGGAATGAGCGGGCTCCGCGAGGAAGCCCCTTGCTGGTTTTTGAAGGAATAGTGAATTTGGAATTTTCACCATTCGTCGGCTTGAATTTGCAGTGGCGGTTTTGATCGACGTTTGTTCTAATTTTGAAGGAAAATAGCAAATTTGAGTTTGCTATAGCGTTTGAAGTGACGGTTTATGTGCCGCCGTTGACATTTGAAAGAAATAGTGAATTTGGAATCTTCACTATTAATTGAAGTGACGGTTTATGTGCCGCCAATGACATGTGATGGAAATAGTGAATTTGGAATCTTCACTATCGATTGAAGTGACGGTTTATGTGCCGCTGTAGCTATGAAATTTGGAGAAATAGCGGTTTTTGAATTTTCGCTGTTATTTTGAAGTTGGAGGAAAATAGCGATTTTGAATTTTCGCTATTATTTTTGAAGTTGGCGGTTTTGATCGCCGTTTGCTTGAAATTTTTGAAAATAGCGAATTTGAATTTTCACTATTTGGTTTTGTTTGTTTTCGAGGAAATGACGACATTCAATATCGTCAACGAAAACTTTGGAGATTGTTATGGAAAATTGGGCCAAAGCCCAAATTTCGCTGAAAAGGCAAAGAGGAGGCCTGGTTTGGGCGCGAGCCATCTGGCGATGGAAGTCGGCTTCCCTTTTTTCTGTTAAAAAGACGCGAGGTTGAGCTGCGGATGATTATTCATCTTCAACCTCAAAAATCTCGCAAAATCGCCATTAAAGGACCTTCTAGCTTGCTTTCACTTATGCCATTGTCAACAAATGTCATCTCAAGGTAAGTATTTCCTCTTGAATCCTTTCAAATTTGTTGATTTTTAGCTTGATTAAATTAGGGCGAAGTTTTGCCCTAAAAATCGAATTGGGCGTTTTTGATTGAGCCAATTTCGAGTGAAATTGATGTTTGCATTAGGTTAGAAACTTGTTTAGGAGTATAGGGGTGCTTTTAGTTTGCATTTTGGTCCCCGTTCCCGCTCCCTATGCCCGAAAAACGTGAATGAGGCGAGAAACCGTCTCATTTCACAATGCCAAGTTTATTTGCTTGGGTAGTGGGTCCCACTAGGTTGCATTGTAGTTGGGAAAACCCGTGTTTGCCATCTAAGGACCTTCGTTGGATGTTTGTGGGCAAAATTGGATTTTTGCCTTTTGCGACGGTCTTACGTCTGACAAAATAAGCGTCTGTCTAGGCTTGAATTGAGTCAGTTTGCCTTGAAATGGACCATATTGGTAATTTAGGACACCTTGAGGCGTGATAAAATCACGTTTGCCTTTTTGCGGTCGTTTTTGAATTTTTGACCGGTTTGGGCTCAAATTAGTGTATGAATTGCCTTTTTGAACCGTAGAAAAATCCCCATTGTGTCGGGAATGTATTTTGGGTTGTTGGCGGACCTTGTATGGGTCTTGAAATGCCGTTTTTGTGGTTTTTACTCATCTTTTGCTTGAAAAGATGGGCGAATCGTTTTTGTGCTTTTTTTCGTGAATGGTTTGGGGCGGGATTGCCCCTTGTTTTTGTATTGCAGGTTGTGTTTTTTGTTTTTAGATTTATCCATTTCATGCCGTCGTAATGCCGAATTTTCGGTTGACGTTTTTGTTGGAGCTTGTGTCCTCCACAAATTAGTGTGATAACATTTGTAAATCTCTTACAGCTTCACAAGGGTATACTTCGTATTTTAATCAGTTGATTAACGATTACCTAATGACGGTTGGCTTGCTAGAAAGTTTGACGTTATTATCATACAGATGGCGGTGATCAATTGGTCCCTAAAGGTCACACCTAAAGGATGTGTTTGAGAGATGTGGTTATAGAAATATAATCACATTGATGCCTTATATGACTAAACCGTTAGTCAATGTGTTGATGAGACAATTATTTAATAAAGATTAAATAATATTAGTTGAGACGAATTAACTGTAAATTCTTAAATTGAATATAATTAAGTTATATTTAATTAAATGTATGTAATGTTAGCTTGGACGAATTAATCTGTTAATTCGTAATTAAATTTAATCGGTTATATTTAATATCAACAAGATGAATGTGTCATAGTGGTAATAGTGAGGGTACTCAAACCAAGAGGTCATGGGTTTGATCCTCACTAGATGACAATTTACACATTTTATACATTTTTGGAATAACCGAAAATAAGGATTTTGATCCTTATTATTTCGGTGGTTATGGGCCGAAAAATAAAACAAGAAAATCTACCCTAATCATCTATATACTCGGTTTGATAGGGTGATGAGGGATAGAATTTTTAACCTAATTTTTCTACCTATTCTTGCCTTCATCTCATCAGAAGAAAAACACAAAAAAAATCTAAAATTAATCAGTTAATTTTTGGATCGATTCTAGCAAAATCAAAAGGCATTTCTCATATCGTCTTGGGTGCAACTGATAGGAGAATATCATTGCGATATTGTTCATAGGCCATAAAAGCTAGGACCGAAGGTTATTTCTTAATCCTTTACGATTTTGTTTATGCAATTCATTTTATGACTAGTTATCATCATTATAATTCGTTATAGTCCTTAAATTTAAAGGGATGCATACAGATAAATCCCACAGTTTTTTGTTTGTAGGAGAGTGTTCGGGGCAGGCCGAGTTCATGGCTGCGACTCTTGAGGAGTTGTTCGGGTCGGGCCCGGTTAGTACTCCGGTTAGCACGCCTGCCGTGGTTGTGAAGGACGTTACTGAGGAGGAGAGACCTCCTGAGCAGACTGTTGGGGCCTCAGGGGCCGTCGAGGAGCGTGAGGAGCGTGAGGAGCCCGTTATTGGGGCTGTTAGCACTGGTAGAGCTCAGACTGGGGCTGAGGCGAGTACCTCCGGGAGGAGGGTTTCTTCGAGGGAGCGACGTCCTCGGGCGACTAGGCGGACATTGCGGGACATCAACAGGGTCGTTGAGTTGGGCCCTATCCACCACGTTGAGTCTCGCGGCCATAAGAGGCAGAGAGCGCAGACAGCCGAGGACGATGCTGACGCCGCGAGCTGGAGAGCCAGGCGAGTTACGGCCCCGCGAAGGTTGCTTTTACGGGCGGCGCCAGAGTGGGCCGAGGGTTTTGACGGTAGCCAGTTGTTGTTTCGACTGGACCGACACATTTCCTACCGTGCTCACGAGGACATGGTGAGTCGCATTCCCTGGTTGAATTTTGTCATTTTTGAAGTGTCGAGCCTAAATAGGCATTCTGACGTTGTCTGTTTTTGATTTCAGGAGATCGGCACCATGAGGACTTTCTCGGGCTTTTCTACCTGCTTGGGCCTCTACGACGTTCTCCGAGCTGGGTCGAGGGCGTTGATATAGAGGTCGGCTTTTGGGCCGTTGGTGGCCGCTTGGCGGGACATTCACAGGTCCTCGATTAGGTCGAACCTGTGTTTGATCCGTGCTATGTTGGATCGGTACTGGGACACGACGTCGTCGTTCCACATGGAGTTTGGGGAGGTCAGCGTGACTTTAGAGGACTTCGCCATGGTATCTGTGAAGGAAATGTAGATTCATATACATAAAAACATACTCATATATGTCTAAACTAATTTGTCATAAAATTAAAACGGATTTTATGCATGCAAACAAATAACAAAAGAGGAGAAATCATATCCTTACATAGATGTTTCGGTTTTATAGGGCACAAAAGAAATCTCCTTTTCTTTTGTTCTTGAGCTTTCCTTATGGATGAACAAGATCTAAGTATAAGATCTCTCCCTAAGCTTTATACCCAAAGCTAACCCTTAATCTAATTAATATTATTTGATCTAGTATAATATTAATCTTATGAAAAATTGAACCAAAATATTTGGTATTTTAGTTCTCAAAACCGGTTGAGAGAAGAGGAGAGGAAGAGAAATTATTTTTATCTCTCTAAAAATAATTATGTTGAGTGAATGAATAATTATCTTACCCACTATGCATATAGTGAAAGATAAAATAAAAATGAAAAAGAACCCTTGTTCTTTCCAAGGGAGAACCGGGTAGGGTGAGGGAAATGGCCTATGCATGGCCTTTGTGCTCTTACACAAAAGGCACTAGGTATGCATGCCTATATTAGATAAATGATGATTAATTCCACTAATCTAAATTAACATAATATGTTAATAATTCCCAATATTTCGGTCCACATTGTAATATGGATTCCATATTATTTTTGTCAAATGTCAATATGTCACATGTCATATGTAACATAAATTGTTTATGTATTTTTAACACATTAAAAATCAACGCATTAATAAAAATACGTCATATACAAAATTGACTTAGTAATTCATAATTACTCGTACCAAAGTATTTTACCGTTTATAAATCGCATTTATAATAATTCATTCAAATCCAATTGTTTCTTTAAACAATAATTTCATCCGAGTAATGATACAATTTGATTACTCAGACCGTATCTCATTTAATCATATTTCAATTTGATACGTAAATTTTACTTCCAAAATCGTCCGTCAATTTTTCAAGTAATTTAATTAACTCGTAACATTATACGATTAATTAAATGATCAATTAAGAGTATCGCCCTATAGGTATGACCTAGGGGGTCAACTGATCACCACCGTCACACGACAGTAATGTCAAACTCTAGTCAGCCAATCATTACCGATATATGTTGACGATTGAATGATATAATAATATTACTTCCCAATTGTATTCTATATAATGAGACTTAAACATGTGATCATCATGATCAACAGTCGTGATCGCATTATTGTCGGAGGACACATATTCCAACAATCTGGCCTTCCCTGCGGCGAGTTGCCCATTGAGTTTACTGCGACACTGGAGAGAGTGTTATCTCCTGCGGTTACTGCTTTGATCGGTACTGCTTTGCCGGAGCCTTCCGACGTCACCCCGTACCTGATTCCGAGTTCCTACGTGAAGGACCACTTCACTGAGAGGGTGGCAGGTGTTGCTCCGGCGCCGTTGGCGAGCCCGGAGGCAGAGGTTGTGGCCGACGCGAAGGAGGCGCGGCTGTGGTTGTGGTACTTCTTGGGTGCCACGTACTTTGGTGACAAGGGTGAGCGCTTGTCGACCAAGGTGCTTCCTCTTCTCGCCGACCTTGACACTTTGGGTCGGTTTGACTGGGTTACGCCGGCTTTGGCGAGTTTTACCAGGTACTTGCACGCGGCGGTGCGTCCGGAGACAGTGGGAGCGGGTAGTGCTCCTGCTCTGCTTGGTCCCGGCCTCATCTTTGAAGTACGAGCGTTTTTTGTGGTAGTTTTTTTTTATTTTGATTTTGATTTTGACTTTGGCAATTTTTGAGAAATTGGCTAATTTGTGTTTGATGTGTTTGATTACAGGCTTGGTTGTATGCTTACTTCACTCCTCTGCGTCCGGGGACTACAGACGGTGTTCCCTCGGCTTACCCTGCTGTGAGGGGTTGGACGGTGGGTCGGAAGAAGTCGACTAAGTCGACCTACGAGGACTGCAGGCGTCGCGTGAACAAGCTTTGGATTGCTGATGTAAGTTCTTGCTCTCTTCCCCTTCTCCTTTATAGAGATAGATAGAGATAGGATGACTAGGTAGCTTATGAAGCCCTCAGTTAGCTAAGTAGCTTGGTTTTGAATGCAGTTTGTTGGGCGGCCTTGGGAGCACTACACGGGTGTGCCGGCTGCCGTCACGGAACACGTTTAAGTCCCATGGACGTAACATGTCCATCATGCTTAGCTTGCGATAAAGGCTTGGTGAGCGGATCGGCTATGTTGTCATCCGTCCCAACCTTACATAACGCAATTTCCTTTCTTTCAATAAAATCTCTTATTACATGATACTTTCTAAGTACGTGTCTAGATCTATTACTAGACTTTGGCTCTTTAGCTTGGAAGATCGTCCCACTATTATCACAATAGAGAGTGATGGGATCATCGGCGGTAGGTACTACTTTTAGACCTTCCGTGAATTGCTTGATCCACATAGCTTCTTTGGCGCTTTCCGATCTTTATGTACTCACCTCCGTTGTAGAATCCGCATTCTGACTTCCTTGAAGCTTCTCCAGCTTACGGCACCACCATTGAGCATGAAAACAAAACCAGCCTGTGATTTCATGTCATCTCTATCTGTTTGAAAACTTGAGTCCGTGTATCCATTAACACGCAACTCATTGTCTCCTCCAAACACAAGGATAGAGTCCTTAGTTCTTCTCAAGTACTTAAGGATATTCTTGACAGCAATCCAGTGACTCTCACCTGGATTTCCTTGATATCTACTCGTCATGCTCAAGGCATACGATACATCAGGGCGTGTGCATATCATGGCATACATGATTGATCCGACAGCGGAAGCGTAAGGGATTTCACTCATGCGTTCAACATCATGGGGTTTAGAGGGACATTGAGTCTTGCTCAATATCGTCCCGGTTACTATAGGTACCAAACCCCTTTTGGATTTGTCCATGCTGAGGCGTCGAAGAATCTTATCAACATAAGACTCTTGACTTAGTGCCAATATCCTCTTGGATCTATCTCTATAGATTCGGATACCTAATATGCGTTGTGCCTCTCCTAAATCCTTCATTTGGAAGTGGTTACCTAACCACTTCTTAACAGAAGACAACATTGGAATATCATTACCAATGAGTAGTATGTCATCGACATACAAGATTAGGAACACAACTTTGCTCCCACTAAATTTCATGTATAAACATGGTTCCTCAACATTTCGAGTGAAACCATTTTCCTTTATTACATCATTGAATCGATGATTCCAACTTCTTGATGCTTGCTTAAGACCATAAATGGATCTCTTAAGTTTTCACACTTTGTTAGGATTTTCAGAATCAACAAAACCATCGGGTTGTATCATGTACACCTCCTCTTCTAAATGCCCATTTAGAAAAGCGGTTTTGACATCCATTTGCCATATTTCATAATCATGAAATGCGGCGATCGCTAACAAAATCCGTATGGATCTTAGCATAGCTACGGGGGCGAAGGTCTCATCATAATGGAGACCTTGGACTTGGGTAAATCCTTTTGCCACTAGCCTAGCTTTGTAGACATCGTCATGTCCTTCTATGCCATTCTTGATTTTGAATATCCATTTGCATTGGAGGGGTCTTGCCCCTTTAGGCAAATCTACCAAGTCCCAAACTTGGTTTTCAAGCATAGAATCCATTTCGGACTTCATGGCTTCAAGCCATAAGGTGGAATTAGGACTAGAGATTGCGGCCTTGTAGGTGGCGGGCTCGTCACTTTCCATAAGCAACACATCGAGTGTTCCATCTTCCTCGATAAGTCCCACATATCGATCGGGATGGCGAATAACTCGGCCCGTCCTTCTTAGTGGAGGAGGTACAACCGCGTTAGACGACGAAGGAACATCTTCTTGCGTCTCTATTTCGGTTTGTGGCTCTTGAACTTCATCAAGTTCAAAATTTCTCCCACTATGTCTCTTAGAAATAAATTCCTTTTCTAAGAAGACAGCCTCACAAGACACAAACACTTTATGATCTTGAGGTTTGTAGAAGTAATATCCTCGAGAGGTCGAGGGGTAACCTACAAAGGTGCATTTTGCGGATCTTGGGGCAAGCTTGTTGTCGTTCTTAGTTTTGACGTAAGCATCACATCTCCAAATCTTCATATAGGATATATTTGGGATCTTACCCGTCCACATCTCACATGGAGTCTTTTCGGTGGACTTTGTGGGACTATTATTCAAAGATCGAATTGCGGTTTGTATCGCAAATCCCCAAAACGAGTTTAGTAACTCGGTTTGACTCATCATGGATCGAACCATATCAAGTAAGGTTCGATTTCTCCTTTCGGCAACACCATTAAGTTGAGGTGTTCCGGGTGGACAAAGTTGTGATATAATACCACGACTTTTCAAGTGTGAATCAAATTCAAGGCTAAGGTATTCTCCACCACGATCGGATCGTAGTGCCTTAATCCTTTTATTCAATTGGTTCTCTACTTCGTTTTGAAATTCCTTGAATTTCTCAAACGCTTCACTCTTATGTTTAATTAAATAGATATACCCATATCTACTTAAATCATCGGTGAAGGTTATGAAGTAGTCATAATTACCACGAGCGGTGATAGTCAATGGTCCACATACATCGGTGTGTATGAGTCCCAATAGCTCACTAGCTCGTGTCCCTTTACCACTAAAAGGATTACGAGTCATTTTGCCAATTAGGCAATATTCGCATGTACCATATGATTGATAATCAAATAGTGTAATCACATTAGTTGAAATTAATCTTTTGATGCGATTCTCGTTTATGTGACCTAATCGACAATGCCAAATGAACGCTTCACTTGGGTCACTTGTTTTGAGTTTCTTTGATTGAATGTTATAAATATCTCTTGTCGGATTTGAGGTCTCTAAAATGTAAATGCCATTGATGGAAGTAGCTTGGCCAATAACCAAATCATTCCTAGAAATAGTACAACAATTGTTCTTAATGGCAAAACAAAAACCGTTCATGTCTAGCATGGCGATTGAAATAATGTTTTTAGAGAGTGTAGGTACATAAAAACAATTATGCAAATACAACTCAAATCCACTTGGCAAAGCTAAAACATAAGTTCCCTTGGATTCGGCCGCTACCCGAGCTCCATTTCCAAGGCGTAGATGCACATCTCCCTTGTTAAGCTTCTCCACATTTCTTAAACCCTGTAAATGATTACAAAGGTGAGAACCACAACCGGTATCTAGTACCCATGTCGTGGTGGAAGTATAATTTATATCAATAACATAAATTTCTTTAGGAATTGTACCTTTTGGAGTAATGAGTCCTTCCCTTATATTTCGCAAATACACGGGACAATTCCTAAGCCAATGTCTCATGCCATAGCAATAATGGCACTCATCATTAACTTGCTTGAAGTTTTTGATTTTCTTTCCTTTCTTCTTGAACCTCTTGCCCTTTGTAGCAAGAACTTGATTGCTAGAGCTCCCACTAGCTTTGGCATCTTTATCTTCCAGAGACAAAGACCCTATAGCTTGCATGAGGTAGTCTTCCTGAGACGGACTCACACGAGGTCTAGTAGTAGTGGGTGGTTTAGAAGAGGTGATGAAATTAAGGTTTCCATCCGAACCTATCCCGAAATGAAGTTCTCTAGTTATATCGAAATCGTTGTTGGAGCAAATGTCGTCAAGAACATTGTGATAAGAATCAATAGTAATTGGTGCGGTAGCATTTGATGGATTCATTGTTTTAGAACTACAAATATGGAGGAAAAGGAAATATTAACATTTGTCTTTTAAAATCATACTTGTAAAACATTAACAAGATATGAACATTTATATAGTGACCTCTACCCAACTATAATAAATGATTCCAAGACCCAAATTCATATCGACTTAGGCACGGTGGGGCCGATACATCCTTCATCAATATAACTCGGTGGATTAACGTTTAATCGATTCTACTTTTAGAACTCTTGGTCGATAATATTACATTAACAATTATCTATAGCCCAAAACACATCGACAAGGGCACGGTGGGGCCGATACATCCCTTATCAAATACTTTTGTTGAGTTCAATCCAAATTTCGAATAAATGTGTCCATGATCCAAACCCACATTAACTTGGGCACGGTGGGGCCGATACATCCCTTATCAACATGAATTCGGTGGATTAACATTCATCACCCACTTCCCCTACGTAACAAGGTTTGTACCCCGGTGTGGCCGAGTGCACTCCCTCACGAAATAGGTTTTCATGGTTTCTACTATTTGGTAAGGCTATGTCTCAATTGATAGTTTTAGCGAGAGGTCATGCCAATTTATTATCTATCACGTTTTAAGTGAACTAAAGCGGTGAACTACGATAATTCTAATTGACACGGTCGATAAACTCGATAAAAGATAATGCATGTTTAGTTATGGCGATTTAGCGATGCAAGTGACATAAAATAAAATGCAAGCATAAAGATAAATAAATCCTAGTATGGCCTTTCCTAAAATAGAAAAACTATTTAACTATTACATTTCGGAAACCAACTCCATTGGTCCCTTGAACTTCGGTTGTGACACGCATCTCGAGGTAACACCGTCTTTATGTATCGCCATTCTTGAAGAAATCCGTCTTTTGGAACTCCGGAATGAATAAAATTACATAATAAATTACATAATTTCCTATTATACATTTGTAACTAAAAAAAATCTATTAAATTACAAAACGGTGATACGAGATCACAATAAAAATTACAACCGAATCGATATTCCCATACATTTCGGGAAATACCAATTAAAATCTAAGGCCATACTAAGTAAAATTACATAATTAAAAAATTACATAAATTAAAATTATGACAATCATAAAGAAAATGCAGAAATATAATATGTATGAACATGCTCAATTTTATGCTAAATCGCCTTTAATTAGCCAATATCGTATATTACTCGGTTTTTACGGATTTGCGTGATTTCAACATTTTATAATCACAAAAATACATAAACTCATATTTATGCATAAGTTAATTACCCTAACCTCTTAGGACTCAAAATATAGTCTTCACTAATAATTTGACCATAATTAACCTTTATTTACAAATTTGTTCATAAATGGACCAAAATTACAAAAATAAGCTATTAAACTTCAAATAAATCACAAAATTTCAAATAAATTCAAAATTCAAAATTTAAATTCATGAACATTATGGAAAATTACCATGACACTCATAATGTTCAAAATATTAGGTTAAAAATTTCGAAATTTTCCCCGGAAAAACAATGTTGCGGTTTATCGATTTTTAATAAAATAATCATAAAAACATGGAAAAATTATTTTCATTAACTTTTCAATTTTAGATCTGAAAAATATAATAAATTGCAACATTACACGTTTTTCCTAAGTCATAGATTATGTTTTATTAATTTTCACTAATAATGTCACTATTTATGCTATTTTTCTTCGAAACTTCATAAATCATGCAAAAAGACTTCTTTATAGCCAATTATTTTACACACATCTTGTAAAATTGCATGTGACAACATATTAATTTTCTATGACCAGATTCGAAATTTAACTCATATTAACCTATTTTTCACCTAAATCCAAATTTAATAATGAAAAATTCATTTTTCGAGCATAACAAGTCCAAAAATTATGAAAATTTGCAGGTTATCTCAAAATAATATATGTGACAACATATCCAAACATCAACTTAAAATTCGAAGTATAGCTATTTTTAGACCAAAAATTACATTTTTACTCATAAAATCACATTTAAATGCCATTATTGTAAATTATGAACAATAAAAAATCCGAAAAATTAACCAAAATATCCTAAAACATTTTAGGACCAGAAATATTAACATGCATGTAATAATTTCGTGATATATCATAATAACACAAATTTTACAAGTTTTATTTGTTATTCTTATAACTCGGAAAAACTTTTAACCAATTTGCATGCAAACAACCGTGGCTCTTGATACCGATTGAAGGAAATGTAGATTCATATACATAAAAACATACTCATATATGTCTAAACTAATTTGTCATAAAATTAAAACGGATTTTATGCATGCAAACAAATAACAAAAGAGGAGAAATCATATCCTTACATAGATGTTTCGGTTTTATAGGGCACAAAAGAAATCTCCTTTTCTTTTGTTCTTGAGCTTTCCTTATGGATGAACAAGATCTAAGTATAAGATCTCTCCCTAAGCTTTATACCCAAAGCTAACCCTTAATCTAATTAATATTATTTGATCTAGTATAATATTAATCTTATGAAAAATTGAACCAAAATATTTGGTATTTTAGTTCTCAAAACCGGTTGAGAGAAGAGGAGAGGAAGAGAAATTATTTTTATCTCTCTAAAAATAATTATGTTGAGTGAATGAATAATTATCTTACCCACTATGCATATAGTGAAAGATAAAATAAAAATGAAAAAGAACCCTTGTTCTTTCCAAGGAGAACCTAGGTAGGGTGAGGGAAATGGCCTATGCATGGCCTTTGTGCTCTTACACAAAAGGCACTAGGTATGCATGCCTATATTAGATAAATGATGATTAATTCCACTAATCTAAATTAACATAATATGTTAATAATTCCCAATATTTCGGTCCACATTGTAATATGGATTCCATATTATTTTTGTCAAATGTCAATATGTCACATGTCATATGTAACATAAATTGTTTATGTATTTTTAACACATTAAAAATCAACGCATTAATAAAAATACGTCATATACAAAATTGACTTAGTAATTCATAATTACTCGTACCAAAGTATTTTACCGTTTATAAATCGCATTTATAATAATTCATTCAAATCCAATTGTTTCTTTAAACAATAATTTCATCCAGTAATGATACAATTTGATTACTCGGACAGTATCTCATTTAATCATATTTCAAT
>NW_027413499.1:0-33137 GCF_048544455.1 Silene latifolia | reverse complement strand
GTTTGAGCTCGTTATTTTTAAAATTACTTAATGTTTTTCAATATATTTACTTAAATTGTATCAATTTTAAAATAAATAAATTAAAATATTAGTTTATAAGATAAAATTACATAATAACTGTTATTATAAGCTAACAAAAAAATAATATTCTCGTTTGAATTTGAATTTTTAAATAAAATTTACTTTATAATTAAAATAATGCTCAAAAAAATAGTACGCAAACAAAGCTCGGGCTCGGGTTCGGGCTCGTAAAATATTATATGAGCCGAACCCGAGCCTTGATTTCAAGAGCTCGGGTTCGGACTCGAACTCGACTTTTACAATATGAGCCGAGCTCGATCATCGCCGTAAATGCTCGAGCTCGGCTCGGCTCGTTTACACCCCTTTAATACTGATTCTTTGAGGACATTGAAAAAGATAGTGTAGCAGAAAGCAGGCCATATAACAATTTTTTTTTTCTTTTTTTCGCAAATGTGTTTATTGTATATTTGTATTATTGTACTCCGTATATATGTAAAAGAAAATTGTTCTACACTACTCACTTCTACTCGATTCAAACATTTACCTAATGTCAACGTTACCTTTTTCCCTAAAAAAATGTTTACATGCCTTTATTCTTATCACTAATTCGCTATTGTTTTAACTACTAGGCTATGGCCTATGACCTTTTTAAATCTAAGACTAAGTTTATCCATAAACTCGTCTTAAAACTTGAGACTCGGTCCTCAGAACTTTTCACTAACTTTTTATTTTTCGGACTCGGACACTCTCGGACCCTCTTTGAAATAATACATCCTGTTTGGTAAATAACGAGATTAATTTCAAGATAAGCGATTGCAAAAAGCAGATTATAAATGTCGATTTTATCGGGAAGGTTTGACTAGCATATTATAATTAGCGAAATTGATTTGAGTGTTTGGTAATTGGCATATTACGATTAGTAGATTGTTAGTTTTCTTTGTAAAATGGAGAAAAATTTCCTATTTTACAATATGCTAACCAATATCTTTGGGGTAAGCGAAGATATTGTAAAACAGCATATTGACCCCAAATATGTTGTTTCAATATGTTGTTTACCAAACACTAAAATTAGCATATTGATTGGTCAAACATGTTAAAAGCCTTGAATATGCTAAAATTTGGTCAATATGTTGTTTACCAAACAACGCCTTTATCCTCGGACTCATTTCAAACTTTACCACCTCAACTTTTCACTCATCAACTTATTTTACTTTTTTTAAATTTGTTTACATCAATATTTATATGTATTGTTTTGATTTGAATAATTACATTAAACAAATTAAACATTAAATAAACCTTGTGACATATGGAGTATATTATCGACATATATATAAATTAAATAGTTATACTTTAAATTAAATTCTAACATTCGAATGAGAATTACATACACTTGAAATAAAATTAAACACGAAAAATTAGTAAGACCATATAAAATAGTTAATTATCAATCTGTTATCACAAGCTATCCATAGACTTTTCTTTTTTTTGACAACAATAAACTGATATAAATAAAAGAAAGTCTACATAATTGTCAGTTACATATTACCCATTTTCAAATGGGCGGGTACCGAAAACTGCTAAACGATTCGCCATCCAATTAACCGAACTAAACTCTAAGGCAGAACAAAGTGAAACAGCAAGACGACTTTTCTTGAATGGTGGGTAGTAATCATCGAATTGGATCGGGTAGTCATCTCGCCTCTTAGTCTTCCTAACTGCAATACTAGTATTGGTGTACCTGCAAAAAGAAGATAAACAGGTAACAGAAACCGAAACTCTCTTCTTCAAACTACCAGTGGCACGGGCTACTTGACCACGAGGAGAGGAACGAATTCTTTTATGGCATATGTGCTTTTCCGAATGCGTCCTAACTGCGTCAAATTTAAATTGGATTATGGAGACCTTACTAGCATAAGAAATGTCACAAGAAAGGCGTGTCTTTTTATCCGTTTGGACGAAGCCTTCATCTTGAACCGACGCTTCATCCGCTGAACCAGAATCAGTTTGCAAAGGTGCTTCCTTTGACAAACTAATATCCGGCAAAAGATCAGACATAGGAACTGCTGCTTCCCATGACTTATCGCCATGGAGAGTTCCCGGCTGGATAGTTTTTGGAGTGAGGGGACGAACCCTCAAAACTGCCCCAGATCTGGGTGAAAAAACGCTATATTCTTCCCGAGTAACAAGTTATTGTAGTCTTGAGCGGAAAGATGTAATTTCTTGTGAGCTTGCTTTTTGTTGGTGAAAACACATTTGGCTTGTTCCGGAGTAGAGGCAGAGGACGGAGTAGCAGCTTCAAATACAGACGCCAAGTAGTCTTCACTCATGGGTTCAAAAACGACTTGGGTAGGTTCTGAGGTAGTGTTTGCGGATGATGAGGTAGTGTTTGCGGATGGAGCAGGGTCAGAACGCTGATCACCCTGAACTGGCATAGATGGTTCACGAAGGAATTCCATCACCTCTGAGCTAGTACCAGTATCCGCCATCTTCTCCACTATTCCAGCTTGTTGATGTTGGGGAGAAGAAACAACTTCCTGACTTTGAAGAGAAGAAATAAACAGTTCTCCTGCTCGAACATCAGTTGCATCTAAGGTGTCAATGACAACACGCTTACCATTTTTGTTAATTGATAGAGCCTGCCTATCATCGTCCAACTCGTGGAGAATATCTGTATTATGAGGCTCAATCAAACGTGCCTCCTCCAAAGTAGTACATGCCTCAGAAAACCTATTCAATTTTTTAAGCGCTACAGCCTTATGAAAAAGAGCTTTATCATTGCGAGGAAAGAAATTTAAAACCATAGAGCAGTATGTCAAAGCGACCTCTGAAGCTTGAAGCTTATTAGCACATGCGGCTAAATTTAAACACAAAGAAACACCGAGCGTTAAAGTTGAGTTTAAATCAAGCACGCTTTTGTCTTTGAGAGACGTACTCAGTAAACGACATGCCTTATCGTAGCAATCACCCGCCTGATCAAACAGATTTTGTCGAAAAAGGTTATTACTAAAGTCTTTAATGGCTTGAATTTGAGAAAAAGGTGAAAAATCTAGCTGGGTAAGAACCTTGAGAAAATCAACTTCCTCGTCTGACAACTTCTCACTACCATAAATAAGAACGAAGTATTCAAGAAAATCGGCACTAGAAGTGGAAGAAAATTTGGAAAAGACGTCACAGCTTAACAACGAAGATACACTCGAAATAAACCAAACCAGAAAACTTAAGTGAAAGGAAGGCAAAGGAGATTCGAATAACAAGAAAGAGGAAATAATACTACGCCTAACCATCCACACCACCTCCGCCAAACACTCGACCAAAGTGAAACACAGAGAATAGACACCACCTCAAACAGTAGACAACAGCCCCAACAACCTCTAAGAAAATAAGAAAGGTTTACCGTGTTCCAAAAAAAAGAAATTGGCGACAGCCAAACCCACCCCAAAGGCGGCAATCGCTTGGACAAAGCAAGTACCAACCGAAAAAGGTAGACGAAGAGCAATAACATACGATAAGATGGTGCATCTAATTAAGCCAAATAGAACCCTTGAAAAGAACATGAAACAATCAAAGGTTACAACTGACACTTCAAATAAAATCAGATAAAGACAAAGGGACAAACCGACATAGGTAAATCAGATAACACTTCAATTAGGGAAAATAGGAAAATCCAGGCGATAAGTAAGGTGCCCATAAATGAGACAGAGACGGATAAGTGTGAAAAAAAATTGCAGAGAAAACAAAAGGTGCCTCATAAAAGAGTAAACCAATAAGAATTGAGATTTTGAATTCAATCCACCATCCAAACCCAGAAATCGATGTATTTGTGCAAAGGGTTTGATTTTATGTGGGAATTATAGCAGAAATATGGGGAAATTGATGGATATAATTGGGGTTTATGTTGATCTGGAAAAGAAGATAAAAGTTAGAGCAAAGTGGGTCAAAAACGGAGTGAGGACTGAAACAAACCTTGGTCAAGCGGTTGGAGGCCGCCGGAGATTAGGCGAAGGACGACCACATCTCCGGCGGCGCCAAAGGGGCGTGTGGGAGGTCAAGGAGGATAACGGTATAGTAGATCGAGGATTACCTAATAGGGGAGGAAAAGGAAGAGAGAGAGGGGAGAGTGTTTTCTCTCACTAGAGTTGAAAAAGCTAGATGAGCCTCTTCCATAGACTTTTCTTTGACAGCCATATATTATCACAAGCTATTTATAGACTTTTTACAAGACCCATTTTTTTTTAATACAAATTCTTGTTTAAGACGGAGGTACTAATTTAAGACGGGTCAAAGACTCAAATATATACCAAACACATATAGACATGCAAGTTGTCAAGAAAATGCGAAAAATCTTTTGTCAGCAAGACTTATTGTTTTTTCCCCTAGATTTTTTATATATTAAAGATAAGTTTAATAAATTAAATTTTCCCACATTTTAATTAGCTAGCTAGGTAATAATTTATTAGAAACTGATTAGTTTTATAAACAAACCCATAGCATAATCATAAAATAAAACGTCGAAACCGCTGAATCGGCTCACTAGACCGAGTGGATGAGTGACTTGTCAAATTAACCGAGTGATACACTTCTGAAACATTCTGACCTAAACCAACACCACTCGGTCCACCCACTCGACCGGGCGCCCTCCACTTAACGGAGTGGTAATACAGAGCATTACACAAAGTTATGAATGTCTAAGGGTTATATTTTCTCACATAAAAGATGTACTCTCTCCACCCTGATTATTTGTTGTCATATTTCATTTTGGGGTGTCTTAATTAGTTGTTGTCCTTTCTATTCTAGGATTGCATTTGGTGAGCAATTTGATCCTTCACATTCAGTTTGGTCCACATGTCATCTTATTTCTATTAGTCCTCACTATTTCCTTGGTTTTTATGCCAAAATCAAAGGACAATTATTGACCAGGATTCGGGACAGAGGGAGTACAACGAAATAAAGAGTCAATAAAAATCATATTGATTGATGAGTCTATATATTTTGGATGAGTAATTAACTAAAACTAATACTGTAATAAGTTTGAACATTTAAGGTATTTGTAAAGTATTTTTTATTTTTATCTTTAAAAATTTACGGCGTCTTGTGTTCGGCTTGGTCACCTAAATTTAATTTTTAAATTTTAATATATATGAATAAAATGCAATGACTGGTTTAACTCATATATCTACGGAGTATTATTTACCGCACACATTTTTATAGGACTCTTCTTACATTTATGATTACGATAAAATTATCAACCAAATTATAAGGCATCCACAATTTCGATTGTCACTAATAATTGTATAAACCGATTTTTTTGGTAGGTTGTTTTCATGGGATGTTGCCATGTTGGTGATGTTCATGTCTATCGCAATCATTTCCAGCCTAATATAGTTGGATGTTCATCTTTACCTACCTAAAGCTTTTAATTTATGCATCATCCTTAGTATTGATTGTAGTTTTGATGTCTACGATGGTCATTTTTATCAAGTATGTACCAATGACGGAATTAGAAATGGAACTTTGGCCTAGCAAATTTTCCTCTTTTAATTTTCACAAAACTCCTATAAAAACGATCTCTTAATAACGTATTAAGAGACCTTTTCATGATGGGGTGAAAGATTCACTGAATTTTTTTTTTATTATATCCCACTAAATTAGTAAGAGACGGTCTCTCATGAGACCTATTGATTTAGTTTTATACTCGCGTTTATATGATTAAGGTCTCATGATCAGGAATTATTGAATAGCAAAAATTAATAACTAAAGAAAAATTAATAACTCGCGCTTCGTTATTGAGAGGCGAAATCCTAGGAGTTTTGTGTTAATTATTTTTTCGGGAATTTCGGGTGGGGTGCTGCCCTGTGCTACTAGCCCCCCGACCCCGGCCCCTCCCATGAATTTGCACTGTTTTACCCATCTACTTCCCAACAAGAATGTGTTATAGTGGGTCTCACTCATGGTCCTTCAATTTCTTATTTAGGAAAAGTCCATAAAGTTATGCCGCATGTTTTATTTTATTTTTTTGGTGACGAGGAGGTTGGATCCTCCCCGATACGGGGACCCCACCGCAGCGCCGTACTACGTAAGTTCATTCCCATGAGGATTATTCCTCCTCTCCGGCCAGTCCCCTCCCGAAAGTGTTCATTTAGGGAATCGAACCCGGGACCTCGCAATTCCTCCTTAGGAGGCTTTGAGGCCACCCCTGAACTCCACTGCACTCACACTCTTGGGTTGCTGCATGTTTTAACAATGCAATAAAAGGAATTTTTTTTCCAAAATAGGCATTTTCACAAATTATTTCACGAAATAGGTCGAATTTCAAATTAATTGCACAAAATGGGTCCACGTCATACCCAAAGCTTGTGTTCAGATCTAACTCGCCATCTCGGTCGGCCGACCGAGCTCAAAGTCGCCAACCCCCTTGGCGTTTTGGTCTGAAGGTCTTCTTCTTGGAAACTTCCTTCTTTGTGCAAATGACTTCGTCACAAGTCGCCACCCGCCATGGCGACTTGACCCCTCATACTAGCTTCGTCAATACCAAGCCTACGTGGACCCATTTTCGACAATTAATTTGAGACTTGACCCATTTTGATAATTAATTGGGGAATATCGCCTATTTTGGAAAATCGTTCCAATAAAAGTCTATAAAGTTTTGCCGTACGTTTTAAGACTTACTGTCATCACTAATTCTCATTTCAAACGTATTATTCCTTCTAAAACCTTCAAATAACCTTATATAACCATTTTATGGTAAATATGACCATTTAAATTGGGTCTCATTTAACTGTAAATAATTCACATATGGCCTGTCTAAAACTTTTTAGACAAAAGATGGCCGTCTAAAGGGAGACCTTCTACTCCCCATATAAAGGAGTCATTCTTTCTTACATTTGGTAGATAGATACTCACATAAATCAAACAAGGGATGGAATACATTAATTAACGAGTTTGAGTGTGTGAGATAGTATAATCAGTTTTTTCTAACAATAATTTAGAGATTTTACTTTAGGAATCGAGTAGTTTCTTTTATTTTATATTTTTTCCTCCAACCAATAAACAGTCTAACGAAATGGAAGTTGAAAAGGTTTTTCACATGAAGAAAGGCGTTGGTCACACCAGCTATGCAACGAACTCTCTGATTCAGGTCTATCCGTTATCCCTCTCCCTTCCTGTATTTCTCCGACTCTTTATAACTCGGCGTCTAATTTCAGAAAATATTTATGCTCAAAATAATTTAGAACATCACTCAACTTTGAAACCTTGAATCTCAAGATTTTGTTTTGAAACAGAGAACAATAACATCACAAGCCGGGCCGGTAATAGAAGAAAGCACAAGGGAAGTCTATACTACCTTAAGGCCAGAATGCTTTATGATGGCCGACATGGGTTGTTCTTCAGGGCCAAATGCTTTGCTACTAGTCTCGAGAATTATTGATGTAATTGACGAGGCTAGTCGGAGTATAAATCGACAATGCCCTCAATTCGGAGTTTTCTTAAACGATCTACCTGGAAATGATTTCAATGCCTTGTTTAATTTGCTGCCGAGTTTTGAACAGGACTTGGAAAAAGTAGAAGGAGGCCGTATCAGACCGTGTTTTGTGTCCGGAACCCCGAAGACATTTTATGGAAGGGTTTTTCCTGACAAATTACTTCATTTTGTTCACTCCTCATACAGTCTCCATTGGCTTTCTCAGGTAATGAAATTAAATGCCGTTTAGATAATGCTTTCGTAATTCAAGTTCACGATTCGCTCTTGATAGTGAATAACTAGTTTAGATTTAATGCGCGGTAATTGTAGAATTTTTATTTTTAGAAAAAAAAAACTAACTATAAAACTATTCATGAAATGTATATTTATAAACAAAATTAATGAAATTTTTTATAAATTTTTTATTAGCACATCATTTAGTTATGATTTAGCATACAAAGAATGAATTTTGTATTACAAAAATTTTAGAGACAAATTTTAAATAAGAGATTATATCAAAATAGGAAAGTAAATAAGAGATTTTATCAAAATAAGAAATGTAGTTTATGCGGGAAAATTTGAAGTTTTTCCTATTCTTTTAGTAAATAGAAGATAATCCAACACGTTGGAGATGCATTATGTCAGGTACCAAGAGGATTGGTGAGCGAAAATGGAGAACCATTGAACAAGGGAAACATATGCATAACAAAAACAAGCTCTCGAGAGATATACGAAGCATACTATTGTAGACACCTCGTTTCTGCACCCCTCGCAAACCACCCGGTGATGATTGGGCCGCATGTTTGGTACGCGGAACGATTTGTGACAATTCGTAAGATTATCGTCAAGTGATTGCTCAAACATTAATGTCTACCTCATGGTCGTCATCTAGGTGTCATTACGGTCATTTTGGCAGTAATTAGAGTACATTTGGAGTCTGGGTCAAAAACCGTCTTCATTTCCTAAAACCGTCAAATCCCGAGTCAAAGCAACGTGCTTGTCTACCTAAGGTTAGGATGTCATAAAATGTTGAGATTATATCTCATTTTGAGTCTCATGTCGCTTCATTAGGCTAAACTAAAAGTTTACATTACAAAATGTGCATTTCATTTAGTTAAATTGACAACCCGAGCTTTGGGCCCGTTTTACGAGGTCATAATGAGTTTTTTGGGTCAGGCCTATTTCACAGAAAGTTCTAGATCTCTTTCTTAGCTTTCCAACGCCACCGAAATCACCTTATTCCGAGTCTTGTAGAGAAAGTTATGCCTAAAATACGACAGGCTGTCAAACGCGTTTTCTATGCGCAGAGAAACCTACCCGGGAAAGGACGCAGCAAGTGCTGCGCCTCTTCCAAGGGACGCAGCACCTGCTGCGCCTTTTTCCAGGGTTTTCTTTTTGTCCAAGCTTCCGTGTTTTAACCTAAGTCGGTTGTTTCCGGATCTTTCCTTCCGTATCCTAGTCTTACCATAATTCCGTCGCGTAATTAGTATAAATAGGAGCTTTCGTTCCTCATATTTCTCACGCGAGTGTCCGCCCTTCTCTTCTCCCTTTGCATTCTAGACTTCGTTCTTACTAATTGGCGCCTACGTGCTTGGACTTCCGACCACGTAAGCTCGGATCTTTCCGGGTACCAGCCTCTCCGTTGCATGACCGACCAATTTGACCAACTACACATAATCAATCTAAATTAATCAATCGTTTTCCTCTTACGAGGGCACTCTTTCCTTGCATTCGCGTCGAGCATTCACTAGTTGATTTTCTTAGTTCATCTCGTTCCGTCAACATGTAAGTCTGAGGGTGTAATAATTCCTCTTTTATTTATTATATTTTATTTATTGTATAATCATCGTTGTAAGATTTATGTCGAAAGCACCGTTTAAAACCGATTTCTAAAAACCCTTTGTTAAAACCTGTTTTTACGGATTTCCAGTAAGTAACCGTCGAGAAAGGACGCAGCAACTGCTGCGCCTTTTGAAGGAGCGCGATTCTGCTGCGCCTCTTCGTGAGGCTGCCGCAGCTCCTGCTTCCTTTCTTCTTCGTTTATTCTCTGTAATTCGTTCGTGTTTTTACTTGTTTCGTTTGTTCTTGTTAATTCTTCGATATCATAATATTATATCTCACATGTATTATATATTCATCATCATTAATTCACATGTTTTAATTGTCATAAATCCGACTTAAATCCTAAGTAATCAATATTTACGGGTTTTCGTCTTTAATATTCAAATCCGGATTTTAGAAGTTCAATCTGTTCATATTGGGTTTCTGAGATTCGTCATTGATATATTTGCATCCATGTTCGTCATCATTCATCATGTTTAGTCTAATTAATTTTTTAGTTTGTTCCATTCACCGATGCCACTAATTAATCATTCATTAACATCGTCCCTTCACATAAATAATCCGTTTAGTTTCCGTCTCATCCATGTTTTACTGTTTTTATGACTTTAATCGCATGTAAATAATCCATTAATTACTTTCATCCGAGTAGATAATCTAATCAATCCCTAAAATTACCAATTAACATTAACGATTTGCAGTTCCGGCTTCACAGCCAGAACTCACCCTTGGAACAGACGCAGCAACTGCTGCGCCTCATCCAGAGGGCGCAGTCTTTGCTGCGCCTGTTCCAGGATGAGTTCTGTCCCTGAACTCCGTTTTTGCTTTGACCTAGTTTGTTTAGCTTACGTAATTAATCGACTATTATTCGTAATATCACGCTAATTCCTGTTCGTTTAATTTTATTCTTTTATTTCTTTTTCTCAAATTATCCGTTTTAAAGGTATTTTCGACATAAATCGCCTAATCTGATGTAATTAATGTAATTTTCATTATCTTAATTTATCGTTATTGTATTTCCTATTTCTTGTATGCTTTCACATGTAAATGAGCATTAAATCCAACTTCGACATCAATTGTATGCCTAAAATAATTGTTCACCAACTTAGTCTAATCTTCACATGTTAGGATTAATCTATGGATGTTGCATTGCATGCATATAGCCGACGATATATCAAGTATGAATAACTTCCCTAATCATTAGTAGAGGCTGCTATCGAGGCGGGCGGGATTAGGTGTTCGATCA
Source organism: Silene latifolia (assembly GCF_048544455.1). Classification (NCBI taxonomy): domain Eukaryota; kingdom Viridiplantae; phylum Streptophyta; class Magnoliopsida; order Caryophyllales; family Caryophyllaceae; genus Silene; species Silene latifolia. Next base: position 22,572 of record NW_027413499.1, on the reverse strand, counting down.
AAAGAGCTTCCTAATACGTACCCTCACCCCTTACTCCAGATCTCCGTGAGCACCCGTGTTCATTGGCATCCACGAGAGTCATTCTAGGCATAGAATGCTAAGGGTAACGATTGCTTAGTGTTCATGTCACTACTTTGTGTCTTGGCATGACACGAGGTATTCGAACGGTTCCAATTTCCCATAAAAATTGGTGGCGACTCCATACAAAATGCAAACGCTTGTCCCTCGTTTCTCAACCAAGCGCCCCCGTGGGCGGCCCGCTGTCCACAACTATGCGCAATTTAAGAGGGATTTTGTGTTGTTTTTAAGGTCACGTTCGAGAGAAATGGTCTGTAATGGTCGCATGGTCTTGATATTCCAGGGTAGTTTCGATAGTGATGACCCTGACTCGTTACTTGAGTTGCTTGGCTCGACCCTCCACGACATGGTTTTGAAGGTAATTTACTTGTATCTATTCTTTAACGCTTCCCTTCAACATATTTAAGATCGCAAATGCTCATTTCAGACACAAATACGATTATACATCCAGTTATATATGAGCATGATACAACCAAGGTAAAACAAATCGAGCTTATGTGTATTTTTTCTGAGCTTATTTAAAGTTATATTTTTATTGTGTAAATGGATGAAATCAGATACTATCTAATAAAGCTCGTATTCTTTAAAATAGAACTCGATTCTTTATTATAAAGCTCAAATTCTACACCGTAAAAAATGGTAGTATAATCCATGAAATTGAATTTCAGATGGATAAATTGTGAACATTTAACTGTCGAATTATATACAGAATCTGATTGAGCGAGAAAAGCTGGACAAATTCAACATGCCTTTCTATTGTCCGACAGTTGAGGAGGTAAGACAATTAATAGAGGCTGAAGGATCATTTGCTATCAACAAACTCGAAATATTTACGGTTGATTGGAGCATGGATACCTCTCAAAACCTCGAAACACGAGCCAAATTTGTATCCAAGGGTATAAGAGCAGTGACGGAATCTTTACTTGCAACTGCATTTAGCCTTGCAATCATGGATGATTTGTTTCTATTATTCAAAAAACGTATTAAGGAACGAATCGCTGTAAAAAAAGGTGAATATGTTAACATTGTGATATCAGTGACCAAGAAAGGGTAGAACAACTTCTTTCTTTTATTAGTCTTGGCAAAGTAGTGATCATGGGCATGTTGTAATTTGTACGTATGGCTTATAATTAATGACAGACCGTCTCTCTTAAGAATTTGTGATATTTAAGACTTAAGAGCTTGTGAAACTGAGCTTGAAGAAAATGATGAACTCCATTAATGGAGGTTGACAGAGACATGATGATGATATGATGCAAAATATCTTTGTAACTTTAGAGAGAGAGAGAAACAAGAGAGAGTAAATAGAAGAGAGTTATTGTATTAACTTAATGATCAGAATTACAGAGTATGCTTATATACAAATGGTAGAATGTAACAAACTCTAACAACCTAGTCAAAGCTACTCTACATAGTCAAAGTTAGTTATGCTACAGCTGTCACTAAGTGGAAGCTTCTAGAAGCTTCTGGATCTTCTCTCCATCAGCAGCTTCATCTTCCTTGATTCACAGCCCCTCCTCAAGTTGGATGTTCATGAAAGGGACTGAAATGCAAACCCAACTTGGAAGCTAAAAAATGATGCTGCTGTGCACCCAAGGCTTTTGTCATTAAATCTGCTAATTGCAGACTAGATTTAACGTGTACTGTAGACAACAAACCATCCTGTATTCGTTCCCTTACATAGTGACAGTCGATGTTGATGTGTTTAGTACACTCGTGGAACACAGGGTTGGCAGCAATGTGCTGGGCAGCTTTGTTGTCACAATGAAGCTGTATAGGGAGTGGAACTTTGATGCAAAAGTCTTCAAGTAATGCTTTGATCCAAACTATTTCTGAAGCTGTATAAGACATTGCCCTATATTCAGATTCTGCAGAGCTTTTTGAAATGGTTTTTTGTTTTTTAGTTTTCCATGAAATGAGTGAATTGCCTAAAAACACACAGTGCCCTGTTAGTGATCTACAACTGTATGTACATGAGCCCCAGTCAGCATCACAGAAAGCCCTGACATTGAGGGAATTCTCTGCAGGATAGAACAATGCTGCTTCAACAGTTCCTTTAAGGTACCTGACAACATGTAAGGCTGCCTGATAATGAGGCTCCCTTGGTACACTCAAGATTTGGCTTAGATGTTGTACTGCATAAGACAGATCAGGCCTAGTAAGATTAAGATATAGTAATCTCCCTACTAGTCTTCTGTATATCTCAGGGTCTGGCAAAGGTACTCCATCATCAATAGACAAGTGCAGACCCCTTGGAAGAGGAAACTCAGTAGATTTAGCATCCTGCAACTTTGTATCCTTGAGTATGTCAAGAACATACTTTCTTTGATTCAAAAGTATCCCTTATGAGGACTGCAACACTTCTAATCCCAAGAAATACCTAATGAGTCCCAAGTCCTTTATAGTAAAAGCTTTATCAAGTGACTTCTTAAGAATGGGAATGAACTCAGCATGATTACCAGTGATCAAAAGATCATCTACATAGACCAAAACTATGGTAGTTAACCCATCTTCTGTTCTAACAAATAAAGAATAGTCACTTTTGGACTGGACAAATTTGTGGGACAAAAGTAACTTAGTCAGTTCCAGGTTCCATTGTCTGGAAGCCTGTTTTAGTCCATATAAGGACCTTTTAAGTTTGCAAACCTGCCCTGGCAAAGCTTTATCATAACCCTCAGGTGGCAACATGTAGACTTCTTCATCTAGGAAACCATGTAGGAAGGCATTATTGATATCAAGTTGGTGAATATGCCACTGTTTTGCTGCTGCCACAGCCAAAAGGATTCTTACTGTAACAAACTTAGCTACAGGAGAAAAAGTATGTTTATAATCTTTTCCTTCAACTTGACTATATCCTTTGGCAACCAAACGAGCTTTATGTCTCTCTATAGATCCATCAGGCCTGAATTTTACTTTGTAAACCCACTTAGAACCTATGGCCTTGAAACCAGCAGGTAGAGCAACAATGTCCCAGGTTCCATTATCCTCCAAAGCCTGAAGTTCCTTATTCATGGCTAATACCCAATTGGAGTCAGTCTTGGCTTGACTATAGGTGGAAGGTTCAAAGGTTTGTACACCAGCATTGAGTGATGCTTGTAAAGTCAGTGGATAAGTAGAAGTATCAAAAACAGAGAATGATGAAGAGTGACCCTCATTACTAGGTAGGATTGTCTGAATTTTAGAAGGAAGAACAAAATCATGTAGTCTGGAAGAAAGCTTTCTATGTCTAACAGACTGCCTTGAAGTAGCAGGCTGTCTAATTTCATTTGTACTGGAAACATTAATATCAGTATTATTAGGATCAATGTGGTTATGAGATGCATCATTATTATTAGTATTATGTGGTATATTATTATTGGTAACTGGCTGAGGAGAAGACTCTATCTGAGCATCATCAGAGGAGGATGTGGGGTGATGAATAACTGGTGGTGGTGAACTTGTATCATCAGATAGATGGTGAAAGGGAAACTTATCTTCAAGAAAGACAACATCTCTGCTAATAATGACTTTGTGAGTCTCTAAATCATATAGCTTATATGCTTTTTGACCAAAGGGGTAGCCTAAAAATATGCATTTCCTTCCCTTGGCTCCAAATTTATCTTTAGAAAGAACATTAGTAGGAGCATAACACAAGCAACCAAAGATTCTCAACTCATCATAAGTAGGCAATCTACCCATCAATACTTCATAAGGACTTTTCCAGTCAAGAATAGAGGTAGGTAATTTGTTAATGACATAAGTAGCAGTTAACAAACTTTCTCCCCAAAAACGTTTTGGTAATTTGCTGAAAAGTAACATTGCCCTAGCTGTCTCCACTAAGTGCCTATGCTTTCTCTCTACCCTCCCATTCTGCTGAGGGGTACCTGGTGCACTTTTCTGATGGAGAATCCCTTTCTTATGAAACAAACCTAAGCAAGTATCTTGAACAACCTCGGTTCCATTGTCACTTCTAACAATCTGAACTCTAGATTGATAAAAATTTTCTACTTGAGCAAAAAATCCTTCTAAAATGGACACAACTTGAGTCTTGAATTTTAATAAGAATGTCCAAGTAACTCTAGAATAGTCATCAACTATAGTAAAGAAATAATGAGCACTAGTAATAGAAGCAATTTTATAAGGCCCCCAGAGATCTACATGAATCAGTTGAAATTTACAAACTGCTCTATTTGTACTTCTGGAGAAGGGAATTCTATGCAACTTAGCCTCTAGACAAGTTTCACAGTCATAATGCTGTAAACTTTTACAAGGAATATGATCTAAATGTTGCATTTTGGACAAAGAAGTATGACCTAAACGAGCATGAAGTACATCAATACTACTATGACTCTTACATCTAGCAGTAGGAGTACAACTACACTGATCAGTTTTATTTGCAGAAAGAAAAACACTAGCAGGAAGCTTGCCAGTCAATCTTGAAGCATTAAGCTTGTATAAGCCTCTATCTTGTATTGCCACACCAACAAACAAGCTAGAAGCAGGGTCCTGAATCACACATTTATCCACAAAGAATTTAATTAGCAAGCCAGTGGTAGCAAGAAGCTTGCCAACTGACAGCAAATTATGCTTGAAAGCAGGTACATATAATGCATTGTGCAGAATTATGCCAGTTTTAAAGGTGATATTACCCCCATGGGTCACAAATTGAGTAGAACCATATGGCAAGCCTATCACAATTGGTCTAGCTAACAGTTTTAATTCATCAAAATAATGTTTATGGCCAGTCATGTGATCAGTGGCTCCAGAATCAACTATCCAACAGTCATGACATGAAATGAAATGTTTATCAGTGGATAAGGAGGTACCTGCAAAGTTCACAGAGGCATCTGACACATCAAGAGGACTGTCAGCTTTTGCTTGTGCAACTTGCATCATGTGGTTGTATAAAGCTGTCAACATTGCAGGATCAAACTGCACAGGTGACACAGGTTGCTGTGGAGAAGAAGTAGAGCACCCTGGCTGATAAAATTGAGAACCAGTATGAGCACCAGCATGAAAACCAGAATGCTGTTGAACTGGTGATGAAACTTGTTGTGGCTGATAATACTGTGGACCAGAATAGGGAGGAACAGAAGAATACTGAGGAATATATCTATCTCCTGGTGTAGATGAACCAGGGAAGAAACCAAAGATCGATTGCCATATGCAAAGGGAGAATCAACGGCATTTGCAAAAAACTTGGCCGAGAAATTTGTTTTAACTCGGAAACTTGATAAAACAACTTGTAATGAGATGACCTTTCTTCCGACAATGAGTACGTAACCCGTCATCGGGTTTAGTCTTCTTGCCACCACCATCTTTCTTCCATACATTCCAAGGAGTCCTCTGATTTGAGGCATTCATAGCACTGACATCTTGTGTAGGGGAAATGACACTAGTGAACAATTTCTGACTCTCAATTTGTTGTATAATAGAATAAACTTTGTTGAGAGGAGGAAGAGGATCCATAGCAAGAATATTAGATCTAGGATGCTCATAAACATCACTTAAACCCATAAGAAAAGCCAATACTTTCTCCTGCATAGCCATATCTAACATCTTCTTGTACAAATTGCAAGTACAACTACTCATAGCACCACAACTACACTCAGGAAAAACTTCTAATTCCTCAATATCATCCCAATATTTCTTCAAACTGGTGAAATACTCAACAACAGAAGCATTTTCTTGCGAAATATTCTTTAATTCTTTCTTTAATTGATAAAGCAAAGGAGCATTATTTTGGCCATAACGCTCACAAATATCAGTCCAGAGAGCTTTAGCAGACTTACAAGTCATGAAATTATCCTTCAGCAATGGAATGATTGAATTAAGCAACCAACACCTCACCATATAATCACAGCGCAACCATTGCTGATGCTTTGGTGAAGTAGTCGCAGGCATAGCAACAGCTCCAGAGAGGAAACCTTGTTTATTCTTCGTTCCCAACGCCATTGCAATACCGCGACTCCAAGACATGAAATTCTTTCCATTAAAAGGAGTATTTCCAAGCGCCATATCTGGAGAATCCGAGTTTGATAGAAAAAGAGGATCATCATACGGATTGCTGTATGAAGCATTTCCAGAAGAATTAGAATCAATCGTCATTGCTGAATTAAGTAATCGAAATCAAATTTGGCTGGAATTACCAGAAATCAATTGAAATAAAATTGAAATTAGGTCAAATGATCACGATTTTAACGAAGCGGAAGCAAAAGAAAGTAAATGATATTGTTTTGTTTTTATTTGTAATGAAAAACGAAGGTAAGCAGAGGCAGGCTAATCCTGCTCTGATACCATGTGAAACTGAGCTTGAAGAAAATGATGAACTCCATTAATGGAGGTTGACAGAGACATGATGATGATATGATGCAAAATATCTTTGTAACTTTAGAGAGAGAGAGAAACAAGAGAGAGTAAATAGAAGAGAGTTATTGTATTAACTTAATGATCAGAATTACAGAGTATGCTTATATACAAATGGTAGAATGTAACAAACTCTAACAACCTAGTCAAAGCTACTCTACATAGTCAAAGTTAGTTATGCTACAGCTGTCACTAAGTGGAAGCTTCTAGAAGCTTCTGGATCTTCTCTCCATCAGCAGTTTCATCTTCCTTGATTCACAGAGCTATACTACAAATGTAACAAAACTTTTAATGTTATCTGCAATAGAGATTATCAAATCTATATATAAATTCACAAATATCAAGGATTTATTATAAATATGTGATAATCTTTGATATTTATGAATTTATATATAGATTAGTGATAATAAAAATACCGGTTGTCGTAAATGCTAGAATTAACTACCAAGTTAATAATTTATAAGCCAAACTATACTCTATATTACTCTAATGGATAAAGCAATATAGTGCAAGTAAGGGTCGATCCCAAAAGAAAGACCTTTAGACTAAAGACTTGAATTGTAAACTATTGAATACTAAGTAAGACTCTAATGACAATTTAAACTAAACGAATGGAACTAATCACAAACAATGGGTATTAACAATGTTCAACTTGTAGGAAACACAAAGGAGAAGTCTTTGGTTGGAAAAACATCACGAGAAAGAGTAACAATGGAGATTTTGCTATTTAGACAATTCAACAAACAAGTAGTGTGCAAGAAAATTTAATTTTAAAGAGAACTTGGTGTAACTCCTTCTTAGTAACCAACAATTAGTAAAACTTGACCCTTTTTACTCTCTCTCGAATTATCTACCCAATACTACCATCTCAAGATGTTGATACATGTATATTAAACCATCTACATATACCCTTCAAACTTAGACAACAAGTCATTAAATCATGAAAAGAGACTAAGTATAATCATTAAGATTTTAACCAAAAGATCAAGTTAGGATCAATTCCTCATAAGATTAAACCATACAAATGAGAAAAAACATAAACTTTCATATTTATTATATGAATCCATTAAACCAAATCAACATACAACAAACTTGCTTCAAATAATCATAAATAGATTAAACCATTTCTCTAGGATTTGCACTAGTCAAGTAAGCAATATGCAAGGGTGATCAAACCAAACATTCAATTACTTAAACTAAGAAATTAAGCACAAATGAAAGAACAATAGATAAATTGAGAGAGATTTAAGAGTCTTACAATATCAAAGTTGGGAACTTTGAAAGAAATTACACCAAGTAAAGAAGGATTTAGTCTTCCATATATAATCTTGTTACAACCCACAAATTGAAGAAAGATTAACATAAATTAGAGAGAATTATTGTCTTAATTATTACAAGCTTAAGGGTAAAAACAAGCATGTCTTTGATCTCAAATATTTGAGCTTATATAGTGCTTTGCACGAATTCTAGGGTAAGCCCTAATGAGCTTTGATTTACGCAAAAACGGAATAACAAATCCCGAGCCCAAAGACACCTAAGAGATCACTGAGTTATATGGAAGTCCGGCAAATTGCCCGAATGTTCTCTTCCAAAATCCGCCTTGATGCTTGTCTTGTTGCTTCAAAGGTCCTTCTTGACTTCCCTTGACTCGTGGCATATCTCGGTCATGGTCTTGTTCACTTCATTTTTTATTTTCAATTCCAAGTTAGTCCAAATACACCACGATCATAACCCAATAAATGAGAATCACTTATTATCATAAGTATACTTAAAGGCCCGTATTAAACACATGAGTGATGCAAAGAACACTCACTTGACTCGACTCTTTTGACACTATCAATTAGCAAAAGGTGATAATCTCAATAACAAGAGGTTAATGATTATATTAGCAGAAATTGTTGTATAACTTGTAACACTATAGAAACAAATAATTTTGATGGCGAATAACTTATATTTACAACACCTACCCATGAGCACATAATCGAGGGTATTAGGTTTCAAGTCATAGTAATACAAAGTGTTAAAAATCATGAGAAAGAGTTTTACCATCTTAACGATCCTATACAATTCAAATCTGAATTAAACCAAATAGTATACACCAAAAACTTATATTAACACGTGTCGTAACTCATATGTTAGGTGATTGAATGACAATTTATATTTTAGTATATTTAGTTTGCCTATATCTTTAGCTCAAATGGGCTAAATCTTGAAATAATGTTTAACCAACATCATCAATAAAGTGTGGCTATGTTGTGAAATAAAGATAAGAGATAATTATAGAGAGAAGAAAAAAGAGACAGAACCGTATATTATTTCATTACGAGGGAGTATATATCTACCTACCTTATTCTAAAGGGACGTGCTTTTTCACATACGGATTTTACTCTTTCACATACAACTTTTACAATTTCGCCCTTGTCATTTTTTTCATTCCCTCACCCAATTGATTCTTTCTCCCTTTCCTCATCTCCCTTCACCATCAACACCACCTATGTTCGACATCCCTTGCTCCGGCAGTCCAAAGTCCAATCGCCGGCCAACATTTGACTCCGCCCAACCTTACTGAAAAATGAAAAGAAGAAAAAAGGAAACAAAGGAATGGCATAATGCTTAATCCCATGTACAATACTACGAATGATTGAATGATACTTGTGAGCCAAAGTGCCAAACATGTCAATACCAATTACGGAGCACCATTCAATCATATCAAACACATAAAACTCACGCACCACCTCTGAACCACTGCACACCGCCCAGACCGTCCATCACTCGGGACCACAGTCGCAACCCAAACCACCACGTCTTCATTGAATTGATAAACAAGTAAACAATTAATTTCACTAATTTACAAACTTTAATAATTTCAACAAAACATATTAAATAATTGTTAGACTACAAATTTAATTCACTAATTGGGGGAATTATAATCCATTATTCAAATTTTTATAACGATTAGATTCGATTTTAGGGAAAAGTGTATAAAAAAGACTTAAATTTGTATAGGTTTAGGAAAAGGGTAGGATATGGAAATTTAATGAAAAAGTGTATGTGAAAGAGTAAACTTCGTATGTGAAAAAGTAATTCCGTCCCCAAGCTTATTTACTGTTCAAGTGAACAGTGCAATACGACACAATCTATTGTCGTTTTGGTTGCCTCTTATCTGGGCCTTCATACACATGAAGTTCGGCCTGGCCTTTTCATTGCCGTCATGCCACTTGCACTTACCCAGCCCAATTAATCAATTATATCCCAATTACACACACACACCCCTCTATTCTTCTTCAGTGCCGCTTCTCCCTTTGCTTTTCTCTTTCTTCAATCAAACACACACATACACACCTCCACCTTTTCTCCTAAACACAACAATGACGATTTTCCGATTTTTCCCTGTTACTTAGCTTCCTCAACCATATATCTTCACTTAGCTCTTTTTTTAATCACCTCTCTTCAGACCATGCTTCACTGTCTCTCCTTAATCTCTTTTTATGGTCTACAATGACCTTAACACAAGACCTATCACACCTTTTACTTTGAGCTGGTATCATCCCGATCTATCCCCAGGTTTTTTTGGAGCGTCAAATAATCCTTTGGAGAATTTTGACCATACAAATAACAAGTAATTTCGCAAACCCTAATTAGTTGTGGCGGCTAAGGCCGCAAATAACGGTACCACGATTGACATCTCTGACGTTAGTGTAAGGTGAGGTGATTTTATTGTTAGGGTTTAGGTGGCTTCCATGGGTCATTGCTTTAGCTTTGGTATTCTACTTTGTTGGTTTATTGTCTTGTCCTTTTGTTTCAGGAGGACTCTTCTTTGTTTTGATATCTCGTTGCCGCTGCCGCTGCCGCTATTGTTTTCACATTCTCATGTTAAAGATATTCCTGGTATTCGATCTTATTAATTTAATTCCACACTGAGTCTTTACTTTTAGTTTTTATTTACATTCACTATCTTTGCTAAAGTTTTGATATAGTTTTTTTTTGTCAGAATTGTTTTGATATAGTTAAGAGACACCTTCTTTGCAAAAAAAATTGTCTCTCTTGCTGTTTTGATGCATTTGGGGAAGAGGGGCAGGCAGGCTTTTGTATCTATATTGAATTGTATTAATGGGATTTATCTATGCCTATGAAGGGAAGGTAAGTTAATTACTTAATTGTAATGTTACTTGGTCTTTTGGTTTTGGTACATAAAAAAAATCGCCCATATCCACTCTATGCATATATACTTTGAACCTAAACTACCTTCGCCACAGTGCATAAACCAATGGTAAAAAATTATTTTCCGTGATTGGGTGGGCATACAAGAAATGTTGGCACTTTGCGTTCAGTTTTCGCCTTTGCCTAAGTTATACTTACCCATTTATGGGTTGTAAGTTTTTTTTTCAGATTTGAAGTTTTGATTTGTGTAATTCAGTGGCCGATAGGAGCCATCGCTATGACGTTTACTGGAATACTATGGAGAATACTATGGAGAAATTTATACTTATATCACATTTAAGCTTGAATTGTGAGTAATTAGTACTAACTTTAGCCTTTTTGGTGATATGGTATTATTTCCATACTTTTAGGGTATGAATCTTTCTTGTTTTATTAAACAATTACAATTTAGAAAGTATCGAGTATTTACCTCACTTGAACTAACAATACATTTGAATTTGCAGGAATATAATTATATTTGTTCAAAGAGGGTTACATATATGTACTCATCAAAGTCTCGGTCTCATCAAATTAGAACAAGAAGAAGAGCGAAAAGGACAGATATCTTTCATATAGAACAAAAATATGACATTGGACATTTGGACCTATTTTGAAGAGTTAAGCAGGTACTTATCCTCATCTCTTCATTGATTTTGTCTCACTCCTTTTTATTTTTCCTTACTGGATACAAATAAGTTGTGGGGAATTCAATTATGGCGCTTCTTTCATTTCTCAATTATGATGAAAAACTGGAAATTGATCTTAAAAATTAAGGTTGTGCTCGAATGGGGATTCCTGTTATCTTCCCTTTCTTAGTAAAAACCCCCCATTTCTTCTTTAGAAGTGAAACTTATTCGATTTTGGGTTGCCAAACTGCGTATAGTTAAGTTGCTTGTAATTAACTAATTAAGTGTTAGACTAGCCCTGCTAGATGCAATATTTGTACGTTTATCCTGCAACATAACGAAACATTATGAAGAAATGGGTTGGTTGACTTGCCCTTTATTTATTGTAGTTGTAGATTGTCGCAAGGTTTAAATTTGATTATATTTAAAGGGTTTTATCTGTTCGCAACAACTTAATTGCTTCTTCCCACTTTACTCTGGTTCAGTCAACGACCATACTTTGCCAAACCCTAATTTGCATAGACATCAAGATACTCACATGTTCCGTTGAAGATGGATCACTTAATAGGTTGATTTATTGATGTTTCATGGATTCTGAGTTATAACTTGTGATTTTTGAAGCTTTATGAGTGGTTTTCATTTTGTGTGCTAATTGATGTTTTTTTTTATTATTACAGTTCCCTCTCTGCTCTTAAGGCCGCTTTTTGCTTTTGTCTTCACTGGGATCTTAGCTAGAGGTGTGTAATTAATTTCTCCATTGTTCACTTCTTTTTTATGTTAAGTTGGCGTGTACATTATAGCCCTCCTGTAGATTATTATGGTAAGTGGGTAATATTTTTTAAATCTTTGTGATCTGGGTAAAAAAAAAAACGCAAGATTATAACAAGGGTTCCTGGTTTAAGGTGATCGGAGAGATCAGTGACGATACGCCGCTAAGATGAAGTTAAGCTTAGATATACCGATGCTCTCAAGACCAATACCAAGATCAAGGTATGTGACTATTTTTTTACTTTTTTTTTTTTGACAGGTGACTATTTTTATTTGATTCAATTTAAGTTGGTACATTATAGTGATTGTGAACTCACGGTAGTCATCGATAGCTAGAGGAGAATGCCGCGGCGACAACGATCAATTTATGCATCAGAAATCATTGAATTTCAGTGTTTGATATAGGGAATGTAATTTTTAATCTTGTGTGTTCTAACTGTTGAGAGCGTGTTTTTTTTCCGTGGTTGATATGCCGTCATCTTAACCGGTACTATGACGCCAATAACTAGAAAGTACTTCCCTCACACTATTTGAGCATTAAGCTTAGACGAACTTATATTATTCATCTCTGCATTGAAGTTTCAATACATGCGTGGTGGGATGGGGTGTTGCAACAGAACAAATTAAAATTAGCATGCTATGCTTGCGTTTTGTGTTCCCACTCGCTGAGTCACGAGGCCTTCTGTAATTCTGTTTGGGCTTTTCGTTGTTCAAAAACTAAAATGGGTTTACCTCTTGAAGATGTAATAAAGATTATATTTTTGATTTGATAAATAAATTAATTACCACGAATCACAATTTAATGGTGATAATTATCTTTCCGTGAGACACAGACTTGGTCTTTTTCAAATAATATTTTTTCCATCCATGGAAATGACGATATAAACTCTCTTAATTATAAAGAAATTATAATAGTATCAGTGCTAAAAGAATATGATGATAATAACAATAGTTACATATTTAATTCTCAAAAATTAAATCATTGAATTATATTTTATAATTCTAACCCTCATTCTTATGTGGTCAGGTTTTGCGGTTTTTTAGTGAATTTGCAGAAAGTATTTCGGTCTCAAGGACTGATCAGTCTGAGGCAAAGACAAAACTTAGTGCGCCTAAACAAGCAGTTGCAGCAGTTATGCTATTGTTCTGTTACATTGCGTCACATATTCTCGCTTTTAGACCAGATCAAGTAACTATCTAAGGTATTTACTGTTCATGAACATTGTATGTAAATGCTATTATCCTGTGCGTATAAGTGTTTCCATGTATTCTCTTATAATTAATCTTTGTCCTTCTCTTGATTAATATATACAGAGTACTTTACATGAGCCCTTATTTAAACAAGGTATCGCCCTCCATGCTCTGTAACTTTTGATTTAAACTGTCAAAATTAACACAATTATTTCATCTTTGCAGGAAGCTTGACATGATTTAGGGGATTAATTTCAATACCTCAAGGAAAAAACGGGGCTTTCCACCCTAACTCAAGAAAAAACCCGCAAAGCAACACAAAGTTCAGATTTGCTTTGAGAATCATCCTGTCTGCTTGTATTGTTGGTGAGTCAACACTACTTTGAGATTTCTAGCTACTCAAAACGTGAATGTTTGGATTTTATAGATGTTTTGCATCCACTTCGCTAGAAAATTGATGATCTTTTAAGTTTTAATCTCCTGTTGCTAACTTTTTGCAACTCCCCTTCCATGCCACTTCCTTCACGCTCTAAATTGTGGTTTTGTTTGGTTGTGTTTTGATTTTACGATTTTGTTTTAAAAATTAGGATAGGTGTTGATTTAATTGGTGTTTTGGGATTAATTAGGGCTTAGGTTGACAAAAAACATGTTTGGTTGCCTAGGCCTTGGTGTTAGCTTGATGGACTGATTATATGGTGCTATAAACTTTAGAATAGGATTTGAAGAATTAGAAATATATAGGAGCAAACTGGGTTAAGAAACTCATCATAAAACATAATGCAGAATGAACAACAACTGTCTTTGATATGTGAACTTGCTTCTTAGAATGACCCACCGATCCCAGTTTCTTTTTGAAACAGGAACGTTTTTTTTTCAGAGCTGATGTTAAATTCAATGTGATTCCAAAAGGGTGGCTCAAAGCTTTAGCTTTTACAAGCTGGGACACATCAAGTGGGTTTTATGTGAGAAAATATTTTCTCTAAAACACAGTTTACGTGCTAATGATTGTTTAGCTAACTCAAAAGGACTCAATTATTCTTCTTATAGTTTTTTTTTAATTTGATAATAAAAGGGGTTGAGTGGGAGATGGTGGTAGGGAAATGAATGGATTGATTAAGATTTGGAAGGAAAATGTCTCCCTTACTTTCCTGTTTCTCTTGCACTTAGATTAAGATTTGGAAGGAAAAATGTCTCCCTTATAGATTCTTAATTGTACTTTCTCGCCTTTATTAAAAAAAAATGTGAAATGTGCTACTTGGTGGAAAATAAAGACCTCTAAGCATGTTGATTAAGCTTGTTACCTGGTAAGTTGAATATTTTTGGTTTATTTTTGGTTATTGGTCCTAAGACTGTAATGAGTATGGAAGATGTAACTATCAGTTAGTGTTCCAATTCCAGCCTCTGCCTGCCATAATCAACAATGTCAGCATTGTGAATGAATTGACATCCATAAATAGGCGTACGATTTGTAGTTTAAGTAGTTAGAAAACAAGGTTTAGAGGCAGAAATATAAGGTTTGGGATTTGCGCCTGTAAAGGCATGTACATGCATTGATTCAAAGAGAATAAAAAGACTATCGTGATTCTAATGAGAACAAAGGAGGAGGGGAAGGGGAGAAGGAGGAAGAAGAAGAAGGGAGAGGAAGGGGAAGGGGAAGGGGAAGGGGAGAAGAACAATTAGAAACAATTGCTCTTAGTTTGGCATGTTTTTTTTAAGATATAACTTTAGTAATCTTCTATGTTTCTTTTAGTGTGGAGAATACTCGTGTCTTGAAATTTTTTTTTTTGTCTTGAAAATTATTTTATGTGTCATTTTTATACTAAGGTTGGTTGTGACAATTCGTTAATGAAACGTCTGTTTATTCACAAAACATGTATCAATAACTCAAGCTTATAAGCGATGTGTTGTATATGAAGCCCTCTACTTAATAGTAGTAGCAGCATTAGCATTCGTAGTAGTAGGCGTGATAGTAGAAACCAAGTTGATTGGATTTGCTTCTGGAATTTTAAAAAGGCGATAAAGACCCAAAAAATTGTCCAGGGCAGGAACACGACCGTGTTAATGGATTTTAAGTTATGCTGCCAAATAAAACGATTTAGTTATATCTTTAAGTCTCCTTTCTTGAAATGCTCTCTTTTAAGTTTATATTGTTGTGTTGCTTGTGCCCAGTGCTTCTGTTTTTCCAACAAGCACAAATTCTCATTGAAGACATGACATATCCGTCACAAGCTGAAGACGGATACCATTTTACCTCACAATGTACCCACTTTTTCTCTCTCTGCAACACTATTCATGTGGTCCACTTTCTCCACTAACCCATTTTGTAACCATTTTATCTCACAAAATATCCGTCACAAATGGTAACCCGTCACAAGGGAGACCAATTGATCTCTGAACAAGTAAATCGAATCATCTAAGCATGAGCATGAGAAGAAAGAAAGGGAAGCAACAAGAGAGAAATTCTGCAACACATGGTTTGTTTTTGTAGTCTTTTATCAAGTATTAATGGCCTGACAAATGTTGTATAAGGTACAAATCTACTGTTTTGGTACTCAGCATGATCCCTAAACGCTGGAGTCCTATTTGGCTTGCATTGGTGGTTTTATTGTGACTATCAAGAAGTGCAATAAAAATATATTTATATTACAAGGCCCTTGTATTGCCTATTCTAGAGCAATTGCCGGAAATTAAGGCTTGCACTCCCTTGTGGCCTCGTGAACCATTTGACAATTTTAGTATGGCACGCCTTGAAGTTGATTTGCCAAGTGTTAGTTCAACTAATGCCGTTACGCTACTACATCATTCACTTAAACATCTGCCCGTCATATAAATGTGGAAAAGAACTTTTTTTAGTTGTGTGTCCATCGCCTTACTAAAAATAGGGAAGAGAGAGAGAGAGAGACACACATGAGTGAGATGTGAACAAAGACAATGATATCAGAGAAATTATTTCAATATATGCACAAGCAATTATCTTCCCTTTAGCTTATACAAGTAATTTATTTACCTAATCCTATTGAACACATAGTAAGGTTATCAGCGCACAAGGTGTTGACATATTCTTGGTTAATTTTAGTTGATGGATGTTTGACGTTCCAGCAGTTGCAAATTATTTACAGTGTTACCCAATAATTACTTTTCACAGTACTTTTTTTAAACAACTCGCAAGTAATAGTGTAATACTACGTTATCTATAGGCAAACAACTCGCGAGTAATGATATCTTGGTGTATCGTGCGCAAAGCGCACGATGCAACAACTAGTACACATAAAATGAGGGTAGAGTTTCCATAAGATGATGCACTCTAGAATATTCTAAGATATAGACATCCATATAATATTATACTATAATATTTCATAACACTCTCCTTTGGATGTGCATCACTGAAGAAGATGCCTCGTTAAAAACCATCCTAGCAAAAAACCCGTGGGAAAATTACTAGTGAAGGAAAAGAGTACACTAATCTTCAAACACGCATAACAAGTTGTCTTGTTAAAACCTTTCCATGGAAAACCCAGTGGGACAAAACCATGGCTAAGGAAAAAGAGTACAGCGCGTGTCAACTCCCCCTGATAATTACATAACTTGGTGTATCTTGAAATAATCCACGTTTTGACATAACTTCTCGATTGTTGAAGTAGTACCCGTTATGGTTGATAAACTTGAATCTTTGATCAATAAAAATCCATGACAACTTCGATATCATATTTTTTTGAGAACTCACAGTCTCGACATAATCATTTCATAATAACTCTTGGATCTTCATTTCAAATACTACCTCCATAATTATGATGAATTTTCTCCTCAATATATGACATAACATTATATTTCGAAAGTAATTGTCATCTCAACAATAATGACAATTATGACTATAACATAATAATGCGCTTATAGTGCTACGTCGTTAAAAACCTTAATTGGAATAACCCGTTGGGACAAAAGCCTAGTCAAAGGAAAAAAAATGTAGTCATCATTCCTTAATCTTATCTTAAAGAGAATCAATCCGGTAATTATTGAATAAATTATCCAATACCTTTGAGCGATTTTCTTTGTTAAACCATATATGTATTGATTGACTTTTCATCGTAGATTTGCACTACATTATTCTAGTCGTTATGGTAATTCTGGACCATAAACTAATTTCACATGTTTAGCAAAAAGCTCATTCAAATCCAAATTCTAATATGCTCAAATTTCAAGTTGAGATAATAACTTTTCAAATAAACTATATAGAAGTTTTGATGTTCCATTTTGGAACTAATCTCGATATCTTTCAATCGTATTGTATAGGTTTATATATTTCATCAAGAATTTTCAATTACTCAATTGATCAACCATTAACAATTGATGATCATTTATAAGAGGTCGCTATAGAGAGTTATCCTCAAAGGAATAGATCATAATATATATCTCCTTTCCAACATTATCCATTCAAAGTTATATTATGTGTATACATATGATATGAAACTAAGTTTAAAATAACATATTCTAACAAAGATGCAATAATAATAATGTATATATTAAAAATAAGAGGCAATGATGAACAAACTCTCTATATGCACATGATGATGACTCAAAATGCAAACCGTATGCTTTTCTTTTCCAAGGTTCATAATTTGGATTGACTTGGTCAATAACCGGACTTCTAGTCCATGAGATCATTTATAATCATTGATTATATGTCGAAAAATAAAACGGACTTATATAAGATCCCCATTATCGAGTCCATAAAATATCGTGTGCAAATGTATATAGGTTCCATAATTATATCGATATAATTTCATCATCTCTTGATGATATTAGTAGTGTTTAAATCCATTCCTTGAAGTGAATGTGACATCTCATAAATCCTCTGTCTATAGCAGTGATCGAGAATATGGCGTTATGATAAGCTTAATATTGCGGCCTTAATTAATTGAGTTGAGCCGACTAATCCGAATTTCGGGGCGTGTCCAAGGATTACGGTATTTAAACTCCTCCCAATCGCAGTTGTGGGGGATCGATCCGTAGACCTCCCTACCAAGCGCAGCCCCATGCTACCACTGCGCCAACCAACGATTGGTTTAATAATGTAGCATTTGATGAGCCAAGTAAAGAAGCCTTGATTGAGCTTTGTGGCCTTATTGAGCCAAATTCGTTCATTGGAAGAAATAAAAACATCTCATGAAAATGAATATCTCATGAAAAGTCATGTGAGAATATGAGACTCACATATGCAAGAATTTGATATGAGAAAAGAAAAGTGATTTACGAGATGAAATTTTGATATTCATATTATGGTCCGAAGTTCATAAATGTTACAAATCTTTTGAAATTGTGACCGAAATTCACAATGTTTAGAAATTTCGACCAAAATCCTCTTTACTGGATTAGTATTCACGATAATTCAAATCAACTCCACTAATATCTTGACGTAAGTTGTTATAATATGGTAATCTAATATGAATGTTGATTCCTAACTCGGTTTAGTATAATACTTGGCGAACTATGATGAGTATAAGAGACTTCATGTTTAATTTTTGTTACTTTAAAAATAGTTGATTCATGATTAATGTACATATATTTTAACATGACGCTTTAGAGTTTTTATTTGTTATCATTAGTTTCATCATGGATTTGGTCCTGTAATTTGGTTTTTGTTGTAACTCGCTGATAATAAAGTATACATAACCAATTATTTTATTATCTGCGTTGCCGACCTTATTCCCTATTAGTCATATCGTTGCGCAAACCATAATTATACCATATAGTAGGGTCTTATCATGAGTTATAGTGATATTTATCCGAAGCATAAATAATGATGATGCATATCTTGATTTGGACGATGTTGATTTACTAATAGTTAAATAGTGTTGTTACTTGTCACATATCTTAAAACAATTTACATACTAATCATATATAAAGTTAGACTTGTAATAACAGGTAAAAAGTTATATATCAACTACGGTTAATAGTTTAATTATGTAAGGATAATGGTATTATAAATTTGATTGTGTTGTATTATAATCATTGTTTACAATTGGTTTAAAGATAAACCCTCTGTCAGTTATAATGTTTGGTTTATTAGGTTTCTATATGATGAGTTTGAAGGCAATAATTTATTTGAAAGTTAAATTATGTTGACAAAAATATTTATTTAGTGTGTGACATAATAATTATATCTTTTTGATGACAATACTCAAAGAGTAATATAGTCATTTTCCCTGAAGGAACATTGATGAGTCTTGCCTACATATACGAGACACCTGTTGTGTCTTATGTCACATCATTTATCTGGCCGGATAGATTATAAAAGATTGCCATGGGTTGTTGACAACTAAGAAACTTGACATGAAATGTCTGGATGTGACAGTTGAGGTCATTCGGGTTCTTATTACATACACCCGTTTTGATAAACCCAAAGTTTATCCTAAGGAAAATATAAATGCTGAAACTTTTTCGTGTAAATTTATTAAACGCAAGACATTACACGAAGACTGAGTATATTTAATATTAGATATCACAGTTTGATTATTATATGGAATCGTTAGTCTCCGAAAAGGGCATTGTAATTCAGCACATTTAAAATCCAACTGCATTATATGGTACTCCCCAAAAGATTTTGTTAATGTACAAAAATGTCCATATAAATTCTTATCGGTGATATGAGAAATTAAGGTCTAAGGTGGGTATGGTTTTTACCACCTTAGGGGGAGAATGATAAGGAAAAGCTGGTAAAAACAAACAAGTAAATTATCCCCAACTGAACCTGAAGTTCAGTGCTTTGTTTTCAATATGAAATATATCAAGTAGAGGTTCATGGAATTAGAAATGATGGTATTCATTTGATTATAAAGATGTATTATGACACTACTTTTATCACCTTATCAAAATGTGATATGTTACATTAAAATCTATGATTTAATTATAGACAGTTTAGTCCTATACTAGTATAGATCCCGCGCGAATGCGCGGTATTTTAGATAGAAACATTAAAGAAAATAATAATAAAACTGATATTTAAGTCAATTTGAAATTTAATTGTAAATTTATTATTATTAATATTTTGTATTAACGATGGAAAAGAGAAAGTTCATATAATTCAGATGTAAATATAACATAATGAAAGCCCAATAACAGATATGATATAATAAAAGCCCAATTACAGATATGATATAATAAAAGCCCAATTATAGCCAAATTCATTTAGGCGGGAAAATTTTGGAGAAGTCTTATTCTTTTAGTATAAGGGGATGTGGTATATCGAGCTATACATTAGTCATAGAAAATATATGTAAAGAAAAATTAGATTCCTGCCAAATTGAACAATAAAGCACACATGAAATATAGTGTGAGAGTCATATCGGTTCACATATTTCTAGTAATAAGAAAATGGCAAGTTTGGGCAGTTGGTACTCCTATGGAGTAAAGAAATAATTTGGATGTCCTAAAAGTGACATAAATATCTGAATGATAATAGATGGCCTATATAGAAAAGGAATGGTTCCAAATATATTCAGATATCATTGATCAATACTGGCAATATCACGAGATATTGAAATTATATCGATATGTTTAAGGAACCGATATGCATTTGCGCGCGGAAATTAATGGACTAGATGTCAAACTATTGACCTGAAGTCAATTGTAGTTATGAATATTGGAAAATGAAACTGTACAGTTTGCATTATCGAGTCATCATCTTGTGCATTTAGAGATTAAATTCATCCTTTGCATGTTAATTAGTTTTATTTTATATAAATTATTGTATTGTTATATAACTGTTGTTTAGAATTAGTTTTATATCATATGTATGAATATGTTTTATAATATTGTTTTAAATTGATAAATGTTATCTTACGAGATACTCCAACGAGGACAACTCCTATAGGAGCCTCTTGAGTTTTGGGAACTCATGATTTTATATGAACCTCTACGGCACGATTGAAATGTTATCGTGATTATTTCCAAAATAAAATATTTAAATTCATGTAGAGTTTACTTGAAGAAAATTATTATTGTCTCAACTTGAAGTTTGAGCATATGAGAATAATGATTTAAATGAGCTTCATGCTAAACATGTGAAATTAGTTTATGGCCAGAAGTACCATAAAGATTGAAAAAATAATGTAGTCAAAGTTTACAATGAGAATGTCAATTCATACATATGTGGTTTAGCAAAGAAAATCGCTCAAAAGTATTGGATGATTTATTCAATAATTATCGGATTGATTCTCCTTAAGATAAAGAATTAAGGAATGATGACTACACTTTTTTTTCCCTACGACTAGGTTTTTGGTCCCAATGGGTTTTTCCTAGCAATGTTTTTAACGAGGTAGCACAATAAGCTCATTGATACACTATGATTATTAAGATGATTTATTCTTAACATATAATGTTATGGAGTCCGTTTTTGAAATAATGCTCAAAAATAAAAGAATTGTCGTTTTGGGTCGGTTTTGAAAACAATTATCGAAATGGTGTCCACGTAGGCTCGTTTTTGACGAGCCTGTATGAGGCTTAAACACGCCATACGTATTGGCGTGTTTACTTGAATGAACACGCCATACGTAATGGCGTGTTTAGGCAGTCCAGAATTCTAACCCAAAGTCAGTAGCAACATAAGGAAAGACACAGAACACGCCATTACGTATGGCGTGTCTTGAGAGGTAAACACGCCATTACATATGGCGTGTTTTAGCACCCAATTTTCCAACCCCTTTCCAAAGGTCCGATCAAATTGCCAAAAACTAAACACGCCATACGTAATGGCGTGTCTTCCTCTTGAAACACGCCATACGCTATGGCGTGTTTAGCCAGTTGTATTTTTTTTTTTTCATTGCTGCACAAATTCCCTTCGTTCCGTATCTTTCCTTTGCCAAAACAGAAAACCAAACTCAACAATGCTCAAGAATGCAAAGGACAACACAAACCATTGCCTATTATAAATAAAAACCGAGTTTACACAACACATATGTTTCGCACAAGGGGATTAAAATCTAAGTTTTACAACTAAAATGTCAAAGAAATTAACCATCTAAAATGTCAAACAAACCATTAATCTTCTAACTATTACATCAAGTCCTCAAGTCTTCTTCTTGCTTTTTCGTCGAAGGCGATTCCAAAACCCTTTCTTAGGCTCCGGGGTACGTAATGGCGTGTTCTGTGTCTTTCCTTATGTTGCTACTGACTTTGGGTTGGAATTTTGGACTGCCTAAACACGCCATATGTAATGGCGTGTTCATTCAAGTAAACACGCCAATACGTATGGCGTGTTTAAGCCTCATACAGGCTCGTTAAAACCGAGCCTACGTGGACACCATTTCGATAAATGTTTTCAAAACCGACCCAAAACGACAATTTTTTTTATTTTTGAGCATTATTT
>NW_027413498.1:0-33251 GCF_048544455.1 Silene latifolia | reverse complement strand
AGTCAATCAGGATGAGGATGTAACAGCTCTTCAGGTATGTCATTGTCTCTTGAGTTCTTCTTCAAGTAATCTTTGAAATGATATGTACTTGCCTTCATGTTATTTCCTTCCAAGATTAGAATCTTGGACCTGGCAAATAGGTCCTTCAGGTTAGGCACGGGTTGTTTGATACGGGTCAGATCAGGTATGTTTGTATTTGGATAGGGTTGAATCATTTCGGGTTAGGGTACGTTTTTGGTGTGTTATTATCAAGTCATTTATGGGCAAGTCGGTAAAGGTCAACTCAAGGCTATCAAATGGGCCAGACCGGGTCAATTCGGGTTTCAGGCTGGTTTTTGCTAGGTTTATGCGTGAATGGACTGATTGTTCATTTTTTTTGGTATTTTGTACCTATTTGCGACCCTAAAGTAACATTGTTCTCAAACTAGCACACGTCTTATGATGTTCGTTTGAGTATATGATGAACTGCAAATGAATGACAAATATGATAACATGTTTTGAGGCTGATTGCAAACCAAAATAGTCTTATCAAGGTTATGAAATGAATTCACAGATAGAGATCAACATGTCAGCATATAATTGTATTCTCTTTCGGATATGGAGTGTCAGGGACAAATGACCTCTTTTGTTTGTATATCTTTGTGAGTTGAGAGTTGAGATCATAGGTAGACCTTAAACCCTATCCAATACAGTGTTATTTTACCTATCTTGCTCAGACCCTTTACTTTTCATCAAGTATCATGTCAACACTGACATTGATACAAGGGTACGAACATCTAACACTCCCTTTAAGGTGCCCGAATCCGACATTTTGGCATATACACAATTAGCAATAAGAGTGACATACTTTACTACAGTATTATGCAAGGCTCTCAAATTTTAGTTTCGGTAGCCATCTTGGTTTTGATTGAGCTCAAATGTTGTTGAAGGTTCGGAATCATTCAGGAGAGTGGATTTGGGCTCCGCCAATCCCTGGCACATTTGTCTGCAACATTGGGGATATGCTGAAGGTGTTTGCCATACCGTTTTTTACCTTACCCCGACAGTTGCCACGCATTTTTTGAATTATTTTAAGTTTCCTATTTTACAGATTTTGACCAATGGAATGTATGAGTCAACTCTACATCGGGTCATCAATAATTCCCCAAAATACCGGATCTGTGTAGCTTACTTCTACGAGGTTAGCCCTCTTTCATCATAGTTATTTACCCCTCTCATACAGTCATAGTTGAGTGAGAGTTAACAGAACTTCCGTTGAATGTGCAGACAAATTTTGATGCAGCAATTGAGCCCATGGAGATCTGTGTGCAGAAATCTGGAGGGATTAAGAAACTTGGGCGTGCTGTTTATGGGGAGCATTTAGTCTCTAAAGTGAAGAATAATTTTCGGTATTAACGAATTTCAAGGGTGTGTATACAGAAATAATTTTCGAAATTAACGAATTTCAAGGGTGTGCATACAGAAATAAGAGTATCTTTGTACAAACTCCTCTATCACAATCGAGATGTGTTTTTGTTTCATCTTTATATTAGACCACTGACTTCAGTCTCATCTTTGACGCACTGGAATACCAAGGGAAGTTCTCAAGCTCCTTGGCGATAATAGCAAATTAATCCTTGGAATCATATCGTCTGCAGATCTTGGTCTAATGAATATGGATCAATTTAATCCAACAAACTCGTAAAATTGGCAGTCACCTAAAGAGGAAATTGATAGATTGCAGATACTATAATCTACAGTGGATTGGGATAAAATTACCACTGGGGATTTATAGCAAAATGACTAAATAAGAGGTGTACTCCTCGATCTACTTTTAAGGCACTATACCACAAAGCTTGCTAAAAGTGAATCCATTTTTGAAATAATGGTCAAAAATAAAATATTTGTTGTTTTGGGTCGGTTTTGAAAATATTTGTCAAAATGGTGTCCACGTAGGCTCGGGATTTCTGGACCTAAAACACGCCACTACAAATGGCGTGTTTATAATGAGTACGGAAAGAAACTTCATTAAAAAATGGACTAAAACAAACACGCCATTGGGAATGGCGGGTTTCGGAGGGGAAACACACCACCCCTAATGGCGTGTCTTGTGTAATTCTTTTTTTTTTTCTTTTTTTTTTTTTAAGTTCAGTCAGTTGAGGAAAAAAATTGTTGTAAAGACACGCCACTACTAATGGCGTGTTTCCTTCACAAAACACGCCATTAGTAGTGGCGTGTTTCAGGTCTAGAAATCCCGAGCCTACGTGGACACCATTTTGACAAATATTTTCAAAACCGACCCAAAACGACAAATATTTTATTTTTGACCATTATTTCAAAAATGGACTCGCTAAAAGTCGGTTAAAACTTTTTGCTAATACAGCAATGTGGAATACGATCTCGTGTACGTATTTCCAATACAAAATTGTTTTAAGCTAATGCTACATGTAACTACAGAAGCCAAGCACATTACATTCTTAGCTATTGTAGAAAGTATCCAAATCTCTTTTATAAATAATGCAAGTTTTTTGTAACTGATTGGAGATCATAAATTTCAGCACTCGAGTGATTTGCCACAAAAGCAAGCCGGCATCTGCTTAAATATGAGCTTAATGGAGACCTGGCGGGGTCACATTCACATGTTACACTGGTCCATCTTAGTTTTCAGCCACCATGTTCACAGAGCCACATTTATCCTTCAAATGAAGTGGAATACTAACACCAAGCTGTCGAAGCTGATCAATCAATTTGTAAAGGAATTCGAATGTTAGCCTAGTCCCATTGAGTTCCTCACGCACTTGGGGTTGCAATCGAAACCACTCCCCTAGCATCTTGTGAACATGAGCACAAACCATCCTCCACGGCACAGGATACTTCTCGCAAAATTTCAGGTATTCGGTGAGCAGTTCTGCTTGGTCTAACTTTCCTTTTATAAAGTTTGCCTCACTATCATCAACCCATTCATTAGTTCGGAAACCAGCAAAAAGGGCTGGGTTTTCAAGAAGGGCATCAGCAGAAAGTACACCTTCACAACCAGTTGCCTCTAAACAGTCGTCGACATCATCCATGTGTCTAACATTTCCATTGGCAAGAACTGGGATCTGAATGGCATTTCGGACCTCCTTGATTGAACTCCAATCAGCCCTAATTTTCCTCTGGTCCTTCTGATCCCTAGTTCGACCATGAACAGCTAAAAGAGAGCAACCAGCTTCCTCCAGCATTTTGGCATAGCTTATAGTATCTTCCATCTTTGGGAAAAGTCTGATTTTGCAGGAAACAGGAACCTGAAGATTTTGAGCTAGTTTTTCCACCAAGGACCGTACAAGAGGGAGGTTGTCCATCAAAAAGGCTCCATAATTACCCCGTCGAGCAATACGCTGAGGACAGCTGCAAATAGAATGTAATACAGTCATTTGAGCGCCGACCAAATGTTCCATGCAAACGTAGGTATTCAAAGTAAATATTTACAGTGGTGGTATGCAAATCAAGAAGTAGCAGAATTAATCAATACAGCTTACCCGAGATTAATATCAACATAGTCACATAATGTTTCCACCCTGCTGGCAGCTTCAAGTAAGATATTCGGATCATTGGCACAGAATTGGATAAACAATGGCCGATCCTCCTGCACGCATATTATGACACATCAATTACTATTATTTCTCATATTACCTTTGCCTATCCGTGTCCGAGAGCCAACACTCCGACAGGGGAATGCCAATTAGATTTAGAAAAAGAAAAAGCATGCATACTTTTCATAAAATAGCAATGTCCAGCATTTGGATGTGCACATGTTAAATATTGCAAACCGAGTCTGAGTAACACAGATGGCTTGACATCATAACCTATTCCACATAATTGTGGATTACCACTAGTTAAGGCAGTATTATACAAGGTAAAATTAGTACTGGGGTATGAATGTATGATCTATAATGCAAAGACAGGATAGACAATAAGACTGCCTCAATGGCTCCCGTAAATTGTGGGATAAAGGGCGTGGGAGGTAGTTAGCCTTACCATTGTGTTAGCAACACAAAGAAGCTGTTTCGGAATAACCCAACTCAGAGAACTACATTGGCTCTAATTGGACAATCCTTGTATAATAGTCTAGGCACCTCATTTATGGCTATCATTAAAAGAGATGAACTCATACATAAAGTCAGATGGCAACTACCTCCCACTAAATCATTTGTTTACCTTTGACTTACAATGAATATAAAAGATAAAGAAAAGCTGGAGACGAAAGAGTAAAGAGACGATAAAGTAAGAAAGAGACCTTGCAAGTGGAGAACTCGGTGGATCGATACTTTTCGCACTCGGAGAACAGTCTAGCGTGCAACATAGGCGTATAAGCAGCCTGTGCGCCATACTTACGGCAAAGCATCCTGAAGGGAAGCTCGGAGCAATCCACCATGGGAGCAACTACCGTCTTGGGGCGGCCCAGCTTAGTCCAATGGGCCCAGGCCCGTTCAATATGGGCCTCCCCGGTCAAGTACCCGTTCGGGTATGGAGCCGAGCTTGGGTTTTCTCCTTGTGTCCCCTCCGTGGTGGTGGTGGTGATGGGGCCCGGTGAAGGAGAGCAGAGGAGGTCGTCGAGGTTGTGTTGTGGAGACGCCATAGTAGACAAGAGTCGTAGTGGTAGTTGGAGAATTGTGCGCCGCAGATGAGGATACGAAACACAGATTCTCATCAGTTTCTGGATGCGGCGTTGCTCATCGCTGCCCAATATTCGCTGCTTCTCTTTGGGGAGGGGTATATGGGTTTTAATCAATCAATACATATATATATATATATATATATATATATATATATATATATAAAGCAAGAAATTTTCGAATCGATATTGAGATATATATAAAGTTATAACTTTTCGAATCGATATTAGAGAGTTCAAATTTTTTAGAATTCCTAACAAGAATAGATTTCGAACTTTTCGAGCAATATTAAAGAATCGAAATTTTTTAGAATTCCTAATAAGGGTAGATTTCGAAACAAATTTTATCCTAATAAAAGTAGATTTCTTAATATTTTAATAAAATTATCCTAATATAAGTAGATTAAATTTGTTTTAATAAGATTATTCTAATATAAGTTGGTGATACTCAAAATACACAATGTAAATAATTACGTATATTAATATTAATAACACAAAAATAATTGATATACTATATCTTAAATTTCATTAGTCATACTAACTGAACAATTAACTGAAACCTAAAAAATTAGCTTAAAATATAAATGAAAATTAAGAGCTGATAATTTAATTGATTAAGTAAAAAAAATGTTTTGCAGACTAATCGAAATGTAGCCATTTTGTTGGTAAAATGATATAAGATTAACATAATAAGTTCTCTATATTTAATATTATAAATTGAAGGAATAAAAAAAACAGGTAACTTATTTCTCACGTGCTACTAAAATTTTGGTAAATAATTTATCTATCAAATAATTACAAAAAAATTAAGATAAAGAATTTTGGTCAAAAGCTTATTTCTTTAAAACAAAGCCTAAATATGAGATTTTTCATGATCTCCCAACCTTCCTCATATCTAATTAATTACTTCTTGTTGTTTTCCTGCCACTGTTTACTTGGTTTTGACCTTATTGTTAGGAGTTGACCTCAAGTTCCTTTCTAAATTTTATAATCTCTATTACAGCTATTGGTTCAGAATATATATTAGCAATTAGGCATTGTAACACAAGGTATATATATATATATATATATATATATATATATATATATATATATATATATATATATATATATATGGGATCAAGTGAGTCCCTTAGTATAGGTGAGTCCCATGAGTCCTAATCCTAGCCATTAGATTATAACAAAATCAATGGCTAAGATTAAATCTGAAAATAAAAGTGCATATAAAACCCACCAAACCCTAATTTCATTCATTCACTCACCTACCTCACTCACTTCCACTTCTCTCTCTAAATCTCCCTTCTCCTCCTCCTCCCACCCCGCCACCACCGCCTCTTCTAACGCCGCCGCCACCACGCCCCTTCTAACTATGCCGCCGCCACCACCACCGTTCTCTTCTCCGCCTGTCTCCTGCCTCCCTCGGCTACCAGACGAAGCCGCATTCCTCCTCCCCTCTTCTGCCTCCCTCGGCCACCACCCGCCACCTCCATCCATTCTTTTTTTTTTGTTTTTCTTTTTTTCAGATCTGAGAAAGTTGTCCCGAGGCCGCCTTCCTCGTCCCCTCTTCTGCCTCCCTCGGCCACCACCCGCCGCCTACATCCTTTCTTTCTTTCTTTCTTTTTTTTCTTTTTTTCATATCTGAGAAAATTTTTGTTGGTGGTGGTTGGAGATGCGTGTGGCTGCGGCCTATCTACTTTCTCTGTCTTTTTTTTTTTCTTTTACTTGTTCAGATCTATGGTTGTTATTGTAGATGGTGGTTTTTTGTGGGCATGGTGATGGTGATGTCGTTTTTTTTTTTCTTTTTTTTTTCTGCTGAATAGTGGGCGCGTGGTGGTGGCGGTTGCAAGGGACGTCATGGTTGTTGGTGAAGGTAGTGGTGGTTGTGGGTGGTTTTTAATATAAAGTTTCAGCGCCTTGGACTAAAGTTACAACGCATATGGACTAAATTTACGCTAATATGGACTAAAGTTACGTTCTAATATTGACTTATTATACTTGTCCAAGACTTAAAATACATAAATTAAAATTATTTTAATTTTATAATCCTAAAAAATAACGTTTCAAAAATTATGACTAAAGTTACAAACTTAAAACATTAAAGTTTCAATTTTTAGCATTAAAGTTTTACTGTAAAATATCAGAACGTAAATAACAATTTGAAAATTATGACTAAAGTTACAAACTTAAAACATTAAAGTTTTAATTTTTAGCATTAAAGTTTCACTCGTAAAATATTAAAGTTTTATTTATAAATCGGTAAAATTAAATAAAATCAAATGTTTATATTAAAAAATGTCCCAAAAAAATTAAAGTTTTAATTTTTAGCATTAAAGTTTCACTCGTAAAACATTAAAGTTACATTTATAAATCAGTAAAATTAAATAAATTCAATTTTTTATATTAGAAATTGTATAAAAAAATTAAAGTTTTAATTTTTAGCATTAAAGTTTCATTCGTAAAACACTAAAGTTATACATAAAAATAAAATTTATATATTTAAAATTAGATTTATAATATAAATTTTAATTTTTTTAAATAAAATAACACTAAAATATTAAAGTTACAATCATAAAGAATTAAAGTTACATTTATAAATTAAAGTTACACTTGTACAACATTAAAGTTACAATTTAAAAGTTTCAAATCTCAAATATCAATCTTAAAAGATCAATGGCCAAGATTAGAACTCATGCACTCACCATTTTAGGTGGACTCATTTGAACTCCTCTCTCTCTCTCTCTCTCTCTCTCTCTCTCTCTCTCTATATATATATATATATATATATATATATATATATATATAGAGTAAAGATCATTTGAGTCCTCCTCTTACACTTGAGTCCATGAGTCTCCATTAGAGCCTTTGGATGAGGAAGATGGAGGGTTGAGATTGAAAGCAAAAAAGGAGGGATTAAAGCTCATTAAACCCACTCTCTCACTACCTATACTAATTAATTACTAACTCATCCTAATTAACTACTAATCTAATATATATACTTTTCCAAACACTCACTTCTCTCTCATCTCACACAATTTCACTCATTTTATCTCTCAAAAACCTCTCCTCTCTCAAAAACCTAAAAAATTCAAATCCTAAAAAATCAAAAAAAATATCTCCCTCCATTTCTCACCAACCCACCCCAACCGGGCACCACCCATTCCCACGGCCACCACCACCCACCCCCACACCCCACCCTACAACCGCCCATAACCACAACCCACCACGACCTCCAACCGCACCTCCTCTCCCACCACCACAACCCACCACGACCTCCAACCGCCATAAACACCATTATCCTCTCCTCCACCCCGACATCCACCAGTCCCACCACCTCCCTCCCCTTTTTTTCATTCCAGCGGCCACCGCTCTTCTCGCCTCCTCCATACCGTCACCTACAACAACCACACCAACATCGCCATCCTCCTCTCCACCACCCCGACCTCCACCGTTTTTTACCACTGCCAACCACCACCAACCTAGACGCCCACCATTGCCGCTCCTCGTCTCTTCCGTCCTTTTTTTTCGTTTTTCCTTGCCGATCCGTTGCTCGTTTTTTTTTTTTTTTTTTTTCCTTCCTCGTTTCGTCAGCCTACCAAAATCATGCAGAAATCCAAAGAGTGATGGAGTTTTTTTGCTTATTGATAAAAATGGTGATGGTAGAATCATAGTTAATACTCTATTATTTACTTTTTGGGTAAATAGCTACTCACTTTTTATTTGTTTTATTTTATGTTTTTTGGGTATGCTACTCACGTTGGGTAAAGATGGTGATGGTAGAATAATTTTTTTTTTTTTGTTTTTGTTGTGTGTGTCTTTATTTTGTTTTTTTTGTTTAGTTTTTTAGCCTATTTTTTTCACAGATTTTATTTATTCAAAAACTAGTTTGTCAACTTTTTTTTAGACCTTTGATTTAAATATTAGATCTATCAAATAGATTTGGTGTTATTAATATGAATAAATTTTTTATTTTAATCTTAGATCTATTAATATGAAGTAGATTTTAATCTTAGATATATTTAAAATATAGTCTTATTTTTAAGGTATTACACTTTTTCAATTAAAATTACACTTTTTTTTATTAAAATTACACTTTCTTTTGCTAGAATAACACTTTTTTCAGCTAGAATAACACTTTTTTCTGCTAGAATAACACTTTTTTCGATTAAAATTACACTTTTTCGGCTAAAATTACACTTTTTGTTGTTGTTAGAATTACACTTTTTTTCGACTAAAATAACACTTTTTTTGGCTAAAATTACAGTTTTAGTTGTTAGAATTACACTTTTTTCAGTTAAAATTACACCTTTTTTTTCTAGAATAACACTTTTTTCGGCTAAAATTACACTTTTTGTTGTTAGAATTACACTTTTTTCTGTTAAAATTACACTTTTTTTTGCTAGAATAACACTTTTTTCTGTTAAAATTACACTTTTTTTTGCTAGAATAACACTTTTTTCGGCTAAAATTACACTTTTTGTTGTTAGAATTACACTATTTTCTGTTAGAATTACACTTTTTTTTGCTAGAATAACACTTTTTTCGGCTAAAATTACACTTTTTGTTGTTAGAATTACACTATTTTCTATTAGAATTACACTTAGCTCTATTGGACTAATGTTACACTTTCAATGGACTTGGTAATATTCTCATATTCTCATTGGACTAATGTTACATTCTCAATGGACTTGGTAATATTCTCATATTCTCATTGGACTAATGTTACATTCTCAATGGACTAAAATTACATTCTCAGTGGACTGAAATTATACTTCTCTGGACTAAAATTACACTTTTCTGGACTAAAATTACATTCTCCTTGACTAAAAATAACAATCTCATTGGACTGAAATTACACTTACTTGGACTAAAATAACACTTTTTGTCATTAAAATAAGACTCGTAAAATGCTAAAGTTCAATAACTTGTGATAAAATGACAAAAATTCAAAATATTATTCGTTAAAATCACTCGAAAAAAATTGAAGTTAAACTTGTAAAACGCTAAATTCTCGAAAATATTTCTTAAAATTACACTTTTTGCTGTTAGAATTACACTCGTAAAATCCTAAAATGTCGAAAACTTGTCTCGGAAAAAAAAAAAACGAAAAAAACGAAACAGTCGAAAACTTGTCTCGAAAAAAAAAACGAAAAAAAAAACCGAAATAGGAAAAATGTTAACAAAATTTTCATAAACTTTGAAGTATAAGACAAAATATGGTGTTAATTGTGTATGATAATGAATTAGTGAATGTATTATTAAAACTAGAGAGAGAAGTGAATTCATTAGTGTTAAGTGTGTTTTTTGCTTTCAATCTCAACCTTCCACCATGCATGATCCAAGGGTTGTGGGAGGGACTTATGGACTCAAAAAAAAAAAGGGACTTAGAAGAACTTTGCTCTATATATATATATATATATATATATATATATATATATATATATACTCCAAAATCATGAGGAACAAAATAAATAAGTAATTGGTTCAAAATAAATGTTAGCTTTCCACACAAGTATAAAAATTATTGTTAGCTCAACAATACGAAAAGCAAATTTGATCAAAAACAAAAATCTATCACAAGTGTCCAACTATATCGCATTTGTCTTAGATGTAGCGAATATAAATAAAGTTTTAGGCTCAAACTGAATTTTAAATCGTACCAACCATGCGTGTTATATATGGGTAAAAATAATTTTAGAATAGACATTTAAATGGAACGAACTATTTTAAGATCTCCCCAAGTTTAAGCGGTTATGGTTTTGAAAAATTTTACCTGCGACAAGTAGGAGCATGTAGTTTTTTCTATTAAATACGGTTATGAAAAGGCCTACATCCGTCATGTCTTATCCCCATACAGCATCCTTGCTTTTAGGAGTCGTTTTTTGTTTTCATTATGCGAGATTTGGTAAAGTATTTTAGTTGGTGTAGACTTTGGGAGCAAGATTCATTATCTTTTAGAAATTTCACACTAAATGTACTTCATCCTCTTCGCAATGATCTTCCGTATTGCTTCTACACAATCGTCAATGCGAAAGTTTGACCATGATTTTCGACATATTAATGTTCAAAGTTATAAAAGTTTGACCTCAAAGAAGCAAGGTGGAAGATGTTTAATAAGAGAAGGAAGTATACATGATGAATTTTCTAATATAACATCATAATGGTATGCTCTACGAAGTGTGGTATGCCGGTTATATTGTTGAGGAACATTAACTCCGTAAGAGGATTATCTAACGGGATCTGTCTTGTTATCTATCACCTTGGAAATTCATAGTAAAAGGGAAGATACTTACGGGTTCCAAAGTCGGCAAAAGGTACTGAACCCGAGGATAGTAATGACTTCTTCGGATACAAATATTCCATTCGTTCTTAAGCAGAAACAATATACGTTGTGGCCATGCTACGTAGACATGACAGACAGATCATGTCATATCGAGTTCAGGTGTCACATTTAGCGGGTCACGAACTCTTCAACCCAAACCCGACCCAATTAAATCTCGGATCGTGTACGCGTCCAGTTACTTTAATGGGTCATCAAGCCTCAACCCTAACCCATTTTTTTCGTGTCGTGTTTTCGTGTCATTTCAATATTTGGAAAGTGTAAACATATTTATGTGAGGATCAATAAAAGTTGGGATTAACTTAGTAAATAGATTATTCGTGTCGGATTCGTGTGTAGAGTGCTCAACCCAAACCTAGCCCAATTAAATCTCGTGTGATGGGTCGTTAAATGTCAACCCAAACCCATTAATTTCGTGTCGGATTCGTGTCGTGTTTTCGTGTCGTATCATTGTTTGTCGGCTCTAATACTCCGCCATGACAATAAACAAGAGTTAGGGGCAGTCACTAAATCATGTTGAAATTTATCTGCCGAAACCAGTTTTTATTAATGCCCAACTTTATGTAGAAGTGTCAAGAACAACGTCATCCGAGAGAATAAGGTTCTACATCGATGATAGAGACCAAATTTATCAAGGCAACAAGAAGGACATTGTTTACAAAGAAGTTTTCACAATTTACCAAATTATGATGTCGTATTATATATTTTGTATGAAGTTTTTAAGGATAAGTAGTCAAAGAGTATTTCGGTTAAAAAGTGGTGG
Organism: Silene latifolia; assembly: GCF_048544455.1. NCBI lineage: Eukaryota > Viridiplantae > Streptophyta > Magnoliopsida > Caryophyllales > Caryophyllaceae > Silene > Silene latifolia. Next base: position 21,518 of record NW_027413498.1, on the reverse strand, counting down.
TGGTGAGACAATAAGAACAGTAACTCTATAGTCCAACTATATCTCTGAATGTTAGTATACAACTGATATAGTTAAATAGCAAATGCCACAACTCTTTCGTTGCGTTTTTGTTATAAGAACTGATGATTAATCTGTCCTCATCTACATCAACCCCCCAAAATTTTGCTCGCTCCCATTTTTAGCATAGTTTGACTTTTTGTTAAATTTAATAGTTTTTTATTACCAGCCTAGGGTAACGTAAAATAACGTTTTCAACGGTGACATAAAATAATATACTACAAACTGACATTATTATCATACTAACTTGATAACCCAACTATTTTAGAAAATGACATAAACTACTAACCGATGTTGTCATAGATGATACTACTAGGTGCACGGGCATTCTATTTAATAGAATCAGAGATATTTTGATTGTGTTTAAAGACTATTAATTCTATTGGAATTCATTTTGGATTTGATTTTGCGAGATGTTTATAAGGAGCAAATACTCCTAATTGTAAATAGTCAAGATAAAATTATGTTGTGAGAGATCTAACATTTTCTCTCAACGCACTAAATATATATAATTATGATACCTGATGTTTTTTTTGTAACAACATTCAGTTTTTGCAAAACTCATAAAGACATGTCTCCGTTATTAATAGTTCATATTGGTGAGCTCCATAATGTTTATATAAAGAACGTTTTGTATTTATTTAAAAATTGGTTGTGCCTGTAACAATGAAAATGATAGCTACATACTATAATTATGTCACTTGATACTAATCGATAACAAAACTTTTATGCTAAAAGCACTAATAATTCATCGATTATCATCTACACCAATCACGAATATTTTTTTCAACAAAGACAACATAGTAGAACTTTTTTTCATCAACTTAAAAATATATTTTTACAGATAATCCTCATAAGAGTCACGTGCATCGCACGTGCTTTCCAACTAGTTGGGTAACGTTAGATATGGACCCACAAGGCAACAATAGGTTTACGGAAATTCTTTCTTGTATCCCTTTGTTATGAGCTAATCCCACTTGTTACTGTCCCTACTTTTCAGGGAAGCTCACTTGTACCCTCCAACTTCCTAGTTATTCTCACATATACCCCTTAAGTATAGTAAATAATGAATATTGAGGATGAAGTGTGGTAAAAGGGTAAAAGATGAATGTTGAAGATGAAGTGGATGCATATAAAAATGAATTTGGAGGGGAAAACGATGTTTATTGGAGAGAAAACAAATATTTCAATTAAAGTATCATATTGTTTACATAGCCCTTAACATCGTACGTAAGGGTACTTAACACTTCTTCCCCGCTTCATAATGACAAGCGAGAATTCACTTAATGCCTTAGTTGTTGGTGCTTAGTATTATGATATTGGAGTGTAAACTTTCCTTAAAAGTAAGGATACAAGTGAGACTAGTCTATACTTGAGGGGTATAAGTAAGAATAACTAGTAAATTAAAGGGTATAAGTGGACTTTCCTGAAAAGTAGGGGTATACGTGGGATTAGCCCATAACAGAGGGGTATAAGTGAGAATTTCCCATAGGTTTATATGCCCAAGTCATGCCCTTTTCATACACAAACTAGTTTAGACGGTATATAGAGTTTTTTATTTTTAAATAAATTATCTATTTAATAGTGTCAATAATTGTTCGTATTTCTTATCGGTATGTTTCATTGTTTTGTAAAATTTTGAGGAAAAAAAGTTGAAACTAAAATTGATTAAGAGAATTTAGTTATGTGCTAAAAATTAATCTAAATAAAATATTTTTTATACCCTAAAACAAAATATTTAGCAATTTATAGTTTTGTATAAATTTTATTAGTATTTAATTAAAAGATTATAGTTTAAAGTTTGGTGAAAACAATATAGTTTGATGAAAAGATATATTTTAATGAAAAGCTATAAATTAATGAAATAAATTATACTCCCTCCTATTCTAAATAACTGTTCCATTTGCCATTTTTGTCTATTCACATAACTGTCTCATTTGCCATATTTGGACATGGTTTTTTTACTTTCCTACCCTTAGCTCTTTTCTTTATTTACCACCCCAACCACCCATAACCCATCATATTCAATACTTTTCATTATTTAACTCATACTCCCTCCATTTAACTCCACTTTACATGTTTGCTTTATCACATTTGCCAATGTGACTTTTACGCGGTAAATATCTTTAGCTACGTATTTGCAAAAATTACAAAAGTTAGATATTTTTAATGTACTCTTAAAGACGAATCAAATAAGATCCCACATGAATATATTTTAACTTATGTATCGAGAGAAAACTGAAGTTGAATGTCCGTTTGTAAATAGTGTACAAAAGAGAAACCTGCAAAGTGGAGTTGAATGGAGGGAGTATATTCTTAACCCTATACAATAATTTTCATTATTTTAACTATATTCCTTAATTTTCGTGCCATTGTCCAAATGTGACACTTATTCGGAATTGGAGGGAGTAATATATAAATGGATTCCTTATTTAGTGAATGAATTTAATTATGATTAACTTCCTTAATTAAAAATATGTTTTTTGGAGGGAAAATTCATGAGTTCACATATTCTTTTAATAGATAGGGATTCTCACCTAAGACAAATACTATCCATCGTAAGTTTAAGATGAGTCGATTTATACCAAATTTTGAAAAAATGGACCAGATAAATGGATAGTGTGGTACTGCAATTTGGATCATTTGTCCCACCCTTTATCCCATACATTTAATTTAAGAAATGTATCATAAAAAATAAAAACAGAATAAAATTAGGTGTTTTTGGCCCCACCATGTCAAACAACAAAAATAATTGTGTGCAAATTACACGCTACACATATTTAGCAATATTTAGTATTTACCTAGGATAATAATTTCCTTATTTTTCCAGAATTTCCCTCATGGGCATGAAAGTTTAATCAACTCCATCTCCATCTTATCTCGACTAAGAAGTCTTACCTACTAAAAACAAGAATTTTAGAGAGAGAGAGAAACTCTGTCTATTTTTCCAGAATTTTGGAAGGGATCTGGGAATTTTTTTCCCTTCATCTTCTTCCCACAGCAATTTATCTATCTTCTTCAACCAGTTTTTTCATAATCACCTTTCCTCATCTCCTTATGATTATGATTATGTTGAATTTGTGTCGTTTTGTAGTAATTTAATTGATTTTTTTTTTCTTTCTTGATTCTCACTTTCTCAAAAGACTAGACTTTAAATTACTCTCCATATTAGCCTAACCGAGTTCTTTTAAGTCACTTGTCTTAGTTAAAGAAGGTGTAAATCAAGAATTAAAGAGAAATATTTCAAGAATTTATCTTCAAATTGATTATATCAAATCATAGTTGATATTAGAAGGTAAGTTTATGGTAAGGTCTTTGGACCTTTTATCCTTTTGGATCTCTATTGTAGTCTAATTTTATTTTATACCCTCTTGGGGATTTTTGCATTTCGCACCTCAATTTCAACACCCATGAGCTTGAGATGCTTTTGTTAGAAATTATTAATCTCATTATTTAACATATTCATATATGTGAGAAATTATTTAGTCATAAAATAATTACAAATCTTATGCATGCAAACTTAAATTAAAAGAGAAGAAATCATCAACCTTTAATATGATAATTTCGGTTTTATGGGCAACAACAACATCTCTTTCTTGTTAGTTCTTGAGCTTTCCAATAATGGATGAACAAGATTCAAGTTTTGAATCTCTCCCGAAAGCATATACCCAAGGAAATTTCTTAATAACTAATATAATTTTGTACTAGAAATAATATAAGTCTTATTATAAAATTGACACAAAAATTATGATTTTGCTCTTGAAAAATCGGTTCAAGAGGGAGTAATTATGTGAGTTTATTTCTCTAGAATTTTCACAAATTGTAGAGAGTATATAATTTCTTACACTAGAAATTTTATGATAAGAGTGAATGATAAAATTGTAGAGGAAAAACCTCTTGGCATCACTAGAGAAAACCGGTTTGGGGGAATTTTAAGCCCAATGCAGGCAAAAGTTGCTCTTCTCAAAAGCTATAGGGTTGCATGGCTAGTAGTTAGCTTTCATCATTGTGTTTTCCACTTTAAACAATTTACACAATTTTTCCACTAACTCCCTCCAATATTTCGGTACATATCTATAAAATGGGAGGTCCATTTTATTTTGTCATTTGTCAATTGTGACATATGTGACATGTTACTTGACATGTGAAATTGTAATGTATTTTTAACATATTAAAAATCAACATACTCATAAAATATGTCATATACAAAATCGACTAGTAATTCATAATTACTTGTACCAAAACGGTTTATCAAATTATAAATTACAACGTCTTGTATTTATAATAAATTATTCATTCAATATCAATTCAATATCAATTGTTTCGTAAACAATAATTTTATCCAAGTAATAAAACAATTCGATTACTTAGACCGTATCCAATTTAATCGAATTACAATAAGACACGTTAACTTTACTCGAAAATCATCCGTCAATTTTTTAGTAATTTAATTAACTCGATCGGCATACGATTAATTAAATAATCAATTAAGAGTATTTCCTATAGATATGACCTAAGGGGATCAATCGATCACCACCGTCCGCACGACAGAATGTAAAACTCTAGTCAGCCAATCATTACCGATATGTGTGGACCAGTTGACTGTAAAATATTACATCCCACATGTATTCTTAAAATGAGATTTAAACATGTGATCATCATGATCGACAGTTGTGATCGCATTATTGTCGGAGGACACTTATTCCAACAATCTCCCACTTGTCCTCGACAAGTGTGCATCACCAATTCTCTTGTCCTATTACTATCTCCCACTCAATGCAAGGTGTCTTTCAGGTCGTACTTGCAAGTGATCATATCGAGAGTGGTTTCCTCGATCTAGAGAATAACTGATTGACCGGATTTATCTACCATAGATACCTTCCGAGTGTGGCCACGCATTTCGCCATTACTCCTCGAGTGGCCCTGAGATATTGTTTTAACCCTGACAAGGGGGTGGACAATTCCTATCGCACCATTCCCTTCGACTAGCCACAGCCATCATAACCCAAAATATGCTCATTTGACCCCATTTACGAAGGTCGTAGTAACATAAATCAAAGTTAATCTGAAACCATGCCACCTTAGGCGAACAGTCTTTAGTCAAAAGAATCGACTCATTAGAATACTATAGTAGCTCTCGCCACGACCAGGCTTTATAAATTTGCCAGAACTCTATAAGCGGTCACTGCCCGACAAAATGTTCCTAACAGTCTGCCTATGTGATCGACTAGTCATCTCACATGACTCTATGGCACTTGAACTTGCCATCAATCGCATCACACTCTAGTCACTTCGAGACGTCACCTCATACAAGTGAGTATGGGCAAATACCATGTTAATCCGGGTTCACTTTAACGGGGTTCAATATTGTCTCTACAACCCGTTTTGATGTAACAAGGTAATAAAAAAGTTTTAAAGTAAAACTCGAACGACAAATGCGATTATCACATATGAATAGTCAACGCCTGATTATTATTTCATATTCTACAATCTAATTTGATCTTGTATATAGTTGTTTATCTCAATCCAATTGAAATGACATGACTCATCATGTTTAGCCTATGATTAGGCCTTGCTAAGTAGGTTTTATGATGTGACCATAATTAGAGCATATTTAGTCCCCGAATTAGCCTTGTTCCCATGCTTTTTAGTGCATATTTGGGTCATTTATTGTCTTTAGTCCTTTGTTTTGCATATTCTTTGAGGTTTTGTTTCTTTGGTAGGAAAGGAGTGCAAACCTTGCATTTTCATGGCAAAATAGAGCTAAATTGATTGAATTCAATGACCAAGCATCAAAGAGAAGACAAGACTAGAAGGCCTTTGTACATACTATAGTAGATGGGCAATGATGAGAAAAGATCCTTGCATCCCCGAGGAAATCCTCAAGGATTTTATGAAGAAAAAGGAAGAAAAGAAGAAAGGAAGAAGCTGTAAGACAATCCGAGCGGATTGCCTACAATCCGCCCGTCCAGCAAGGGCAATCCGAGCGTCTTCCCCAGCTGGACGCCCGTCCAAAAACACCACAATCCGCCCGTCCACCACCACAATCCGCTCGTCCAACAAGAAGGCAATCCGCCCGTCCCGTGCCCTGGACGCTCGGATTGCGTGTCAGCCATTTCGTCTTGTACATGATTCAAGGAAGGATGCACATATTTTTCTAAGACCGGCGAAAAGGAGACCGGAGTCTCCCTTGAGACCGGCGATTCCTCAAGGACTTAATCGTCATTTAAGCCCTTAGTAAACCCTAATTTATGTAACTAATCCCCACTATAAATACCCCATTAGTCTAATTAGATTAGCATGTTCTTCTTAGCAATCTTTAGTGTAGTTAATATCAATCAAATCTCTCTTTAATCTTGTAATCAACATTTAATCAAGTCTTAATACAAGTTTCATTTCCTTAATCTCTCTCTTGTTCATCCTTTGTTTTGGGTAATTGAAGATTATTTGGGTTATTATTGGGAAATTGACAACCTTCCAATCAATCATCAAGTACTTCTATTATTCTTTACTTTATTATTGGAATCATTGGTAGGTATAATTCTCTTAATCCCTCTTTAATTATTGTTAGTTATCTTCATTTATTCATCATGTTTCACTTTATTTGTATGATTGACAACCTTGCTAGCATGTTAAACATGATAATGAGTGAGTAGTTTCCTTAGCTAGGGTTAATGGGTAATTAGGGGAAACCAACATGGGGGATGATTCATGCTTATTAATATGTTTTCATAGTTTAATTGCTTGCTTGTTGTGATCTCAACTTATGCACATGTTATGTTTGATGAAATGCGAGCCAATGAATCCTTGTATTTTTTTTACCCATCACCTATCTTTTCAATGGGACTTGTAAGACATAAACCAACTCGAGTCTCATTAGACCATGCATATAGTTGAGTAGGGAAGATTAAGTCGACTTGTAGGTGTTGTACAATCTAATCGATTCGGCTCCGGGACCCAAACTTTCCTAGGATTGTAAGATATAAACCAACTCGATCCATCACAACAATAATTGCTTACTTATAATTTGAGAATATATTTGTATGATCAATTCCCATGAATCCCTTATGACCCCATGACACCCTAGTGCCTTTTACCAATTGTTTACATCCCTTTTTAATCATCTTGCTTGTTTACTTTTATTGCTATTTATTTTAGTGATCTTCTACTTCAAATCCCAAATTGTGACACCCTTAGACACCGCTAGTTGTAATTGAAAATCTCATCTCAATTCCCGTCCCTTGGAATCCGACCTTTACTTGCCTCTTTACTAATTGTAGAGTTGTTTGTGGAGTTATAAATTGTGTTTTGGTCTAGGTGCTCCTAACGACAAGTACCGAAAACTAAATCTCCCTCGTGAGTCCGACCAAAAATGGCGCTGTTGTCGGGGACGGTGTTAACTTGATTTAGATTTTCTTATATTGTTATTAGTTGTGTCTTTCTTTGCCTTGGGGAAGAAAGACTTCTCAAGGTTTGTTCTAATTATTTTCGAGTTGTTTGATATTTTGCATGTCTAGAAGATCACAAGGTAACTTGTTACCCTTTGATCACGAAATTGAAAGGACTTTGACAAACAATAGAAGACTTGCTAGGAGAACTTTGAGAGGTATTGGTGAGGTTGTAGATATTCAACCAAACACTATTGAGTTCATCAACCCTTTTGCAAGAGAAGGTGAGGAGAACCCAACACAAAATCCAACACAAAATCAACCCACAATGCCTAAATTTTCATCACATTCCGTACCAACCGAGGAGAACCTACCTAATGGTACTCCCACACCACAACACTTAAGCGGAAATTTTATTGCCAAATCCGCATTTATCCAATTAGTCGAAAGAAGCCAATTTGGGGGGATGCCTAGTGAAGACCCTCACTCTCATATGGAGACTTTTTGTGACTATTGTGATGCGATTTCTCAAACCGGTGTAACTCAAGACCAAATTCGATGAGTCTTATTTCCTTTTTCTCTAATTGGCACCGCAAAACAATGGTTCAAAGGCCTTGATAAGGCTACTCTCGGAATTGATTCTTGGAAGAAATTGGCTCTAACTTTCTACAAAAAGTTCTATCCACCGGAAAAGACTAACATGCTAAGAGCTCAAATTACGAGCTTTAAGCAAAGGGATGAAGAATCTTTGTATGAAGCTTGGGAGCGATTCAAGGTAATTTGTCGCTCATGTTCTCATCATGGACTTAGCGAGTGGTTCTTGGTACAACAATTTTGGAACAGTCTTTATGAAGATTCAAGAAACATTCTCAACATGGGATCAAATGGAATGTTCACCGAAGTTGACGATAATCAAACTTGGAACAAGATTGAGGAAATGACGGTCCATAACTCACAATATAGTAGACCTCGCAAGGCTACTAGAGGAGGAAAGCATGAAGTGGACTCTATTACTCAATTGGGTGCTCAACTTAGTGCCACATTGATACCATCAATTTGAAGTTCGAAAAAGCTATGGCTAGACTTGAAGAAGCCTCAAAATCACCAAAGCATCATGTTAATGCCATGACGGCATCTTCGTCAATCCCAAGTCGGATATGTGAGAATTGTGGAACTTTGGGACATGGCCAAAGTGAATGTAGGGGAACAAATGAACAAGTGAATGCTTTTCAAGCATACAAGAGTGGTACCCCTTATTCAAACTATTACAATGAAAACACCAAATTTCACCCAAATCTCTCATACAAAAGCCAAAATGTTCAAAACCCTCAACCAACATACACTCCACCTCCCATGAGAAACCAAAATCAAAGACCCTTTTACAACCAAAACCAAGGTTACCAAAATCAAATTCCATACAATCAACAAAATGACCAAGGTTTTGATGTTCAAAAAGCGGTCCTCCAAATGCAAAAGAATCAACAAGAGTTTTTCACTCAAATGCAAAAGGATAGTCAAGCAAAGGAAATCACCATCAACAACATCCTAGCCCACACCAAAATGTTGGAAACCCAATTGACTCAACTAGCATCCTCAAGCTCACAAAGACAAAAGAGGCAATTACCACCTCAAAGTAATCCCTCGAGACATGAAACGGTTAGTGCCATTCACTTGAGAAGTGGTACAAGGTATGAAGCACCGAAGAAGCAAGTTGAGGATGAAGTTGTGGAAGCTAGTGACAAAGAAGAAGTTGTGCAAAACTCCAAGGATGGAGAACCATCAAAAGAAGAAGTTTCAAAGAAAAATGAAGACAAGGCCAAGGAGAAGGAACCCATTGTGATTAGACTTCCTTTTCCAAGTCGACAAGCCAAGCCCAAATTTGATGACCAACTTGGAAAATTTATGGAAATTGTGAAGAATTTGGAAGTCTCGATTCCTTTCACGAAATTAATCAATCACGTGCCGGCCTATGCAAAATACATGAAAGACATCCTCACGAAAAAGAAGTCGATCCTAAGCTTGAGAATATCGCCTTCACTAAGGTGAGTAAGCGATCCTTCAAGGGAGTTCACCTCCAAAACTTAAAGATCCGGGAAGCTTCTCAATACCGTGTACCATTAGCGACACCACGATCAACAAAGCCTTATGTGATCTAGGGGCTAGTGTGAGTTTTATGCCGTACTCGGTAAGTAAAAGGTTAGGGATGAGAGAGCTTAAATGCACCAATATCACACTCCAAATGGCCGATAGATCGACGAAGACACCATTAGGGATATGGGAAGATGTTCCCATAAGAGTTGGGAAATTTTTCATTCCGGTGGACTTTGTCATTGTTGACATGGAAGAAGACTCTAATATTCCGATCATTCTAGGTAGACCTTTCTTACACACCGCGGGTGCGGTGATAGATGTGAAGCATGGAGAGCTCACTCTAGAAGTGGGAGATGAGAGCATAACTTTCAATCTTGACAAGACCATGAGAGCTCCCCGTTTGCATGAACCATGTTTTATGGTTGATCATTATAGCCGGAAGGATGATAGGAAGAAGTCTGAATTCCAATGGAAGAAGAAAGCCGATAATGCTCCATTCAAAGAGCAAGTGAATTGTAACAAAGAGAGCTTGAAAATCTCACCAAAGTCAAGCAATGAAGAAGATGGCCTCATTGGCCAAGACAAGAAAGTGGGAGAGTTGTCTCTATCAACTCAAGAGATCTTTAGTGATCAAGTAGATGAATTTTGTGGTCTATGGGACGATGAGTTTGAAGGAATTTTCAATCCCTATATTAGTAATGCTATCGATCAAGACCAACATGAAGGATAACAAGTGCAAAGATCTATTGAAGATATTTATCATGATAATGAACAAGCTTTTGACTACTTCTTCAAGGTGTTGAGTAACATCAACACCACCTTGGACATGCCCTCATGACATCTCACTAAGGATGAGAGTTTGGTGGAGTCCTCTCGAAACCACCATTTGTAAATATTTCTAACTCCCTAACTTGCATTTTAATTCTTACATTGCATTTTTTTCATTTTTGGATTTTTATGCTTTGATCAAGATATTTATCATTTTTGAGAGAAGTGAGGGAGGGACTAATGATTTTATTGATGTGTAGTGCTTTAGCTTAGTGTGGGGATAGCAATTGCATAGGCTATTCATGCCTTTGTAGTGCCCCTACAAGGAAGAACACGGGATTTGAAGAATGAAAATGACACGGGATATGCAAGTGCACGGATGGAACTGAATCCGGGTAGACCAGGAAGAATCCGAGCGTCCTGATGGGGAATCCGCTCGTCTTATGGGAATCCGTGCATATGTTAGAGAATCCGTCCGTCCAAATGAGCTGCAAAATTGAAAATTTCGGTCTGTTAGAGAATCCGAGCGTCCCAGCTGAGAAGACGCTCGTCTGAAACAATCTGCTCGTCTTTGCAAGAAGACGCTCGTCTTTTGCCGGTCGTAATAAGAAAAGTTCTGTAATGTAATCCGCTCGTCTTTAAGGGAATCCGCTCGTCCTGGAACTGAAGAATCCGCTCGTCTTCGCTGAAAGACGCCCGTCTTTAGGCGAGATTTTCTGAACCCAGATTGAGCAGAATCCGAGCGTCCCGAAGGGAATCCGCTCGTCTTCCCCCTGCGAAATTTCAGGTGTTTTTAAATACCCCTTCCCACATTCATTCATACATTCAAACACTACCCATAAACCCCAAAACCCTCATCCTCTCCATCACCAAAAACAAGATTTCCTTAATCAAATTCAACAAAATCAAATCCAAACTTCCTTACAACAACAATTAATCACTCCTTTTCCAACAATAATCAATCCAAGCACCAAAATCTTCAACCTTTGAGTCGATTTTTGAAATATAAAGGCAAATCCTTTCATCTTAAAATCGATTTGGGTATAATTGGAAATTGAAGATTTTCAATCTTTTCTTGGTATAATCATCAATGGCAAGAACAAAAGGGTCAACAAAGGCACTCAAGGCAAAGGCACTCTCAAAAAGGCAACAATGCCTTCAAGCAAAGAAAGCTTCAATGGCTATGGTGGTTGCTAGTGCAAACTTGGAAGTTCAACAACAACAAAATCCTCCCTTGGAAGCAACAACAACAACAACTCCAGAAATTGCTCAATTACCAAACTATCCGGAGGTAATTTTCATTTCTAACTCCCATAGGGATACATTTGCCAAGTATGATAAGAAATCCATTCTACCCACCAAATTCATATGTGAAGATGCCTTGAAAAAATTGGGTGTCCTTGAACAAACAAAAGCCTTCTTTGAAGCCATGGGGTTGGGAAAATTGTTCACTACAAGAGAATTGACATACCCCTCCCTTACCTTGGAATTCTTAAGTTCATTGAAAGTGACTAAGGTAGAGACTAGAACATACATCGAGTTTCGCCTTGTCAATGTGAATAGGCGCATCACCTTTGATGTTTTGAGTAAAGCATTAGGTCTTAGTGATACACCATACTATCATAAGATGCCCGAAAAATATGACCCCGCTCCTCTTTGGGAGGCGATTTCCGGGAAGAAATTTGAGAACTTTCATGCTTGTCGCGCTCTATTAGTCTACCATCCGGGCATTAGAGTGTGGCACAAGGTCATCGGGAATACTATAATTGCAAGAAAAGACACTAATCACTTTACAAAGCTCGAATTTTTCTACTTGAGTCGGCTTTAAATGTTGGAAGGGAATTCACCAAGCCTTACAATGCACTAAGGCTTTTGGTGGAAAGATGGCTCAATGTTGATTGTGGAAAGGAAGGCACCGCTTTTATCGTAAATGGAGGTCTAGTTACTCTCTTGGCCAAGTACTTTGATCCAAATTTCAACAAGGATAACACTTATGTGGCGATCAAAGGGGGTCATCTCATTGACATAGATGCCATGATTAACAAGTACAAGTGGGTCAAGCATAATCCTATTGACACCAACTATGGGTGGCTCACCAATGATGCTAGATCTTTCACTTTGCCTTCCAAGATATGCCGCTTGAGTGCTCATCGAACAAACTACCTACTTCCACTCTCAAAGGGCGCCGAGTACATCATCCGTCAACAAAGGGGCGAGATAGAAGAGCCCTCCTCCTCCATTGTCACACCACCCTATCCTTTCAAATATCAAGAATTCAAACCCGAAGGTGTTGAAGTGGGCAATGACTACATGACTTTACTTATGCAAGAAATGCATAAACAAGCTTACAATGATCGAGTAGATGCATATTTGGCCCAATATCCACCCCTCTTTCATTTAGCTAGGCAAGGACTACTTGATCCTTCATATCCTTTGCCTAGTTGGGCGGATAGGGAAGTCTTCTTTCCAAGTACATCTAGGGGTGAATGACCGGGTGAAGATGGGAATGTCGATAATGAGGTTTATGATGATGAGGGTGTTGATGAAGAGGTAGATGATGAAGAAGAAGAGGCTAATGAAGATGATGAAGGAAGTGAGCAAGGAAGTAAGCAAGGAAGTGAAGAGGGGAGTAGAGATGAGTCCACTTCTATGGAGGAAAATGATGACAATGATGATATGGTGGAGGACTAGCAAGCTTTGGAGGCTCCTACCCTCTTGAGGTTTGTCTACTTCTTTGTTTCTTTTATTTATTTTTTATCTTGATCATAGTTTGGAGAGTCCTAGCAACATAGAGGACTAACACCTCGGCCCCATTGAGGTGTTCTTATTTTATTGTTCCCATTTGAAAAATCCAAAATGACAACAATTTAGTTTTATGCATTGCATCTTGTGTGCATGAACTACCCCAACTTTAAGACATTAGAAATAATGTCTAACTCGGTTTGGGAAAGTACATGCATACGCAACCGGAGGTAATCTAAATTACGCTCTCCGTCATAAACAAAAACCCATGCATCATGTAGTGTAGATTAGTATAGCTTGCATTTAGTATAGAATTCATGCATCATGCTTGCATTATTTCCTATCATATTGGCCATTGAGGACAATGCCCATATTAGTGTGGGGATGGGAAATTCTAACTTAACTTTTATTCAAAATCCAAAAAAATCAAATTTTTTTTTGAAAAAATACAAAAACATGTCTTTTTATTTCATAAAATCAAAAACTATAAAAATTGAAAAATTTGAAAAACCAAAAACAAGTTCATTTCCTTTGTAGTGTAGACTTGTATATATTGTTGTATATATTGTGTTTGTTCTATCCTTGTTCACATTGATTGACCACGCCACATCCGAGACATGAGGATATTGAAGACCACATGGTATGATCTTTCCAATCTTCTTTTTCCTCTTTATGTTAATGACTATGTGGCTTTAATTTGATTGATGCGGTATAAACAATGTGAATTTAGGACTTGCATTTAGATTTATTTGGCATATTAGTTGGTAGAATCATTTGCATTAGGATGTATAAATGATAGTTGCTGTTAGAAATCTTTATCTCTTTACTTGACATATTCATATATGTGATGATTTTAATTTAGTCATAAAATTAAAAGATGATCTTATGCATGCAAACAATAAATAAAAGGAAGAAATCATCAACCCTTACATTGGAATTTTGGATTATTGGGCACAAGTAAGATCTCCTTCTTGTTCTTGAGAACTTCAAATGGAAGAACAAGGATTCAAGTGGAGAATCCCTCCCAAGGATTTATACCCACGGTAAACTCTTAACAAAATTAATATTATTATTACTAGAACAATATTAATTTAACTAAAATGACCCAAAATATTATTTTTGGATCTCTTAATTCGGCTAAGAGAGGAAGAAGTTTGGAGTTTTTATTTCTCTAGTTTTCTTAGAGAGCTTACTAATTTCTTACACTAGAAATATTGTGTGAATATGAATGAATGATAATAGAGCAAAAACTCTCTATTTGGTCCTTCACAAAACCGGTGGGAGGAGAGAGAGAGGGAGCCAATGCATGCACAAGGTTGCCTTCACAAGAACAAGTAGGTATGCATGGCTAGTATTAGGCTAATATGATCATGTTTTTCACTAACTCAATTAACATAATATATTGCTAATACTACCTCATTATTTTGGTCCAAATAGATAAAATGGACTCCATTTTATTTTTGTCAATTTGTCAATTTGTCACATGTCACATAAAATTGTTATGTATTTTTAACATATTAAAAATCAACGCATTAATACAAACACGTCATATACAAAATCGACTTAGTAATTCATAATTACTTGTACCAAAATAATTTACCAATTATAAATCACAACATCTTGTATTTATAATAATTTATTCATTCAAATGCAATTGTTTCCTTAAACAATAATTTCATCTAAGTAATAAAACAATTGACATTTACTTAGACCGTATCTTATTTAATCAAATTTCAATAAGACACGTAAATATTACTTCCAAAATCGTCCGTCAATTTTAAGTAATTTAATTGACCCGTATCGTCATACGATCAATTAAATGATCAATTAAGAGTGTTACCCTATAGGTATGACCTAAGGGGATCAATCGTCACCACATCGCGCGACGACGGTAATGTCAAACTCTAGTCAGCCAATCATTACCGATATGTGTGGACCAGTTGACAGTAAAAATACTTCCCAATTGTATTCTTTAAAATGAGAGTTAAACATGTGATCATCATGATCAACAGTTGTGATCGCATTATTGTCGAGGGATACATATTCCAACAATCTCCCACTTGTCCTCGACAAGTGTGCGTCACCAATTCTCTTGTCCTATTACTATCTCCCACTCAATGCAAGGTGTCTTTCAGGTTGTACTTGCAAGTGATCATATCGAGAGTGGTTTCCTCGATCTGGAGAATAACTGATTGACCGTATTTATCCACCATGGATTCATTCCGAGCGTGGCCACGCATTTCCCGTTAATTACTCCTCGAGTGGCCCTGAGATATTGTTATAACCCTGACTAGGGGTGGACAATTACTATCGCACTCATTCCCTTCGACTAGCCACAACCATCATAACCCAAAATATGCCCATTTGACCCCATTTACGAAGGTCGTAGTAACACAAATCAAAGTTAATCTGAAACTGTGCCATTTTAGGCGAATAGTCTTTAGTCAAAATAATCGACTCATAAGAATACTATAGTAGCTCTTTCCATGACCAGGCTATATAAATTTGCCAAAACTCTATAAGCGGTCATAAGGCCCGACAAGGTGTTCCTAACAGTCTGCCTATGTGATCGACTAGTCATTCTCATATGACTCCATAGCACTTGAACTTGCCATCAATCGCATCACACTAGTCACTTCGAGACGTCACCTCATACAAGTGACTATGGGCGAATACTATGTTAATCCGTGTTCACTTTAACGGTGTTCAACTTGTCACT
This sequence comes from Silene latifolia, assembly GCF_048544455.1. Classification (NCBI taxonomy): domain Eukaryota; kingdom Viridiplantae; phylum Streptophyta; class Magnoliopsida; order Caryophyllales; family Caryophyllaceae; genus Silene; species Silene latifolia. Next base: position 5,753 of record NW_027413498.1, on the reverse strand, counting down.
ACGACCCATTTGGATATAACAATGTATAACGAAAAGATAAAAGACAAATTCGATTATGAACATGAACAAAAACAACACTTTTATATAATTTCAAAATCTAACATAAACTTGGTACACGTTTAAGTCCCATGGACGCAACATGTTCATCATGCTTAGCATGCGATAAAGGCTTGGTGAGCGGATCGGCTTTGTTGTCATCCGTCCCAACCTTACAAATCGCAATTTCATTTTTTTCAATGAAATCTCTTATTACATGATATTTTCTAAGTACATGTCTAGATCTATTACTAGACTTTGGCTCCTTAGCTTGGAAGATCGTCCCACTATTATCACAATAGAGAGTGATGGGATCATTGGCGGTAGGTACTACTCTTAGACCTTCCGTGAATTGCCTGATCAATACAGCTTCCTTGGCAGCTTCTGATGCTGCAATGTACTCAGCCTCCGTAGTTGAATCCGCATTCACAGCTTCCTTGAAGCTTCTCCAGCTAACGGCACCACCATTGAGCATGAAAACAAAACCAGCTTGTGATTTCATGTCATCTCTATCCGTTTGAAAACTCGAGTCCGCGTATCTAGTAACACGTAGCTCGGTGTCTCCTCCAAACACTAAGATAGAATCCTTAGTTCTTCTCAAGTACTTAAGGATGTTCTTGACGGCTATCCAGTGACTCTCACCTGATTTCCTTGATATCTACTCGTCATGCTCAAGGCATACGAGATATCAGGACGTGTGCATATCATGGCGTACATGGTTGATCCAACAACGGAAGCATAAGGGATCATCTTCATGCGTTCAATATCATGGGGTTCGGAGGGAGATTGAGTCTTGCTCAATATAGTCCCAGTTGCCATAGGTACCAAACCCCTTTTTGATTTGTCCATGCTGAACCGTCGAAGAATCTTATCAACATAAGACTCTTGACTTAGTGCCAATATCCTCTTGGATCTATCTCTATGGATCCGGATACCTAATATGCGTTGTGCTTCTCCTAAATCCTTCATTTGGAAGTGGTTACCTAACCACTTCTTAATAGAAGACAACATTGGAATATCATTTCCAATGAGTAGTATCTCATCGACATACAAGATTAGGAACACAACATTTCTCCCTCTAAATTTCATGTATAAACATGGTTCCTCAACACTTCGAGTGAAACCATTATCCTTTATAACATGATTGAATCGATGATTCCAACTTCTAGATGCTTGCTTAAGACCATAAATGGATCTCTTAAGCTTGCACACTTTGATAGGATTCTTAGAATTAACAAAACCTTCGGGTTGTATCATGTACACCTCCTATTCTAAATGCCCATTTAAAAAAGCAGTTTTGACATCCATTTGCCATATTTCATAATCATGAAATGCGGCAATCACTAACAAAATCCGTATGGATCTTAGCATGGCTACGGGGGCGAAGGTCTCATCATAATGGAGACCTTGGACTTGGGTAAATCCTTTTGCCACTAGCCTAGCTTTGTAGACATCATCATGTCCCTCTATGCCATTCTTGACTTTGAATATCCATTTGCATTGAAGAGGTCTTGCCCCTTTAGGCAAATCTACCAAGTCCCAAACTTGGTTTTCATGCATAGAATCCATTTCGGACTTCATGGCTTCAAGCCATAAGGAGGAATTTGTACTAGAGATTGCGGCCTTGTAGGTGGCGGGTTCGTCACTTTCTAAAAGCAACACATCGAGTGTTCCATATTCTTCAATAAGTCCCACATATCGATCGGGATGGCGAATAACTCGACCCGTTCTTCTAAGAGGAGGAGGAATAACCGGGTTAGACGACGAAGGAACTTCTTCTTGCGTCTCTATCTCGGTTTGTGGCTCTTGAACTTCATCAAGTTCAAAATTTCTCCCACTCTGTCTCCTAGAAATAAAATCACTTTCTAGGAAGACAGCATCTCGAGACACAAACACTTTGTTCTCTTGAGGCTTATAGAAGTAATAGCCTCGTGAGGCCATGGGATAACCTACAAAAATGCATTTTTCGGATCGTGGTGCCAACTTATTATCATTTTTAATTTTGACATAAGCATCACAACCCCAAATTTTCATATGGGATAGATTTGGAACCTTTTCTCTCCATATCTCATATGGAGTCTTTTCAGTTGCTTTGGTTGGGCTTACGTTCACAAATTTTATTGCGGTTTGAATCGCAAATCCCCAAAACTAGTTCGGTAACTCGGTTTGACTCATCATGGATCGAACCATATCAAGTAGGGTTCGATTTCTCCTTTCGGCAACACCATTGAGTTGTGGTGTTCCGGGTGGAGTAAGTTGTGATATAATACCACGGCCTTTCAAGTGTGAATCGAATTCAAGGCTAAGATGTTCTCCACCACGATCGGATCGTAGTGCCTTAATCCTTTTGTTCAATTGGTTCTCTACTTCGTTTTGAAATTCCTTGAATTTCTCAAACGCTTCACTTTTATATTTCATCAAATAGATATACCCATATCTACTTAAGTCATCGGTGAAGGTTATGAAGTAGTCATAATTACCACGAGCGGTGATACTCATTGGTCCACACACATCGGTATGTATGAGTCCCAATAGTTCACTTGCTCGCGTCCCTTTACCACTAAAAGGATTTCGAGTCATTTTTCCAAGAAGGCAATATTCGCATGTTCCATATGATTGAAAATCAAATGGTGTAATCACATTAGTTGAAATTAATCTTTTTATGCGATTCTCGTTTATGTGACCTAATCGACAATGCCAAATGAACGATTCATTTGGGTCACTTGTTTTGAGTTTCTTTGATTGAATGTTATAGATATCATTAATTGGATTTAAGGTTTCTAAAATGTAAATGCCATTGATGGAAGAAGCTTGGCCTATAACCAAATCATTCCTTGAAATAGTACAACGATTGTTCTTAATGACAAAACAAAATCCATCCATGTCTAGCATAGCGATAGAAATAATGTTTTTAGAGAGTGTAGGCACATAAAAACAATTATGTAAATACAACTCAAATCCATTAGGCAAAGCTAATACATAAGTTCCTTTGGATTCGGCCGCTACTCGAGCTCCATTTCCAAGGCGCAGATCCACATCTCCTTTGCTAAGCCTCTTAACGTCTCTTAAACCCTGTAAATGATTACAAAGGTGAGAACCACAACCGGTATCCAGTACCCATGTCGTAGTGGAAGTATAATTTATATCAATAACATAAATTTCCTTAGGAATTTTACCTTTTGGAACGATGATTCCTTCCCTTATATTTCGCAAATATACGGGACAATTCCTAAGCCAATTTCCCATGCCATAGCAATAATGACACTCATCATCAACTTGCTTGAAGTTTTTCATTTTCTTTCCCTTCTTCTTGAACTTTTTGCCCTTTGAAGCAAGAACTTGATTGCTTGAGCTCCCACTAGTTTTGGCATCTTTATCTTCCAGAGACAAAGATCCTATAGATTGTATGAGGCGGTCTTCCTGAGACGGGCTCACACGAGATCTAGTAGTAGTAGGTGGTCTAGTAGAAGTGATGAAGTTAAGATTTCCATCCGAACCTATCCCAAAATGAAGTTCTCTAGTGGTGTCGAAATCATTGTTGGAGCAAACGTTGTCAAAAACATTGTGGTATGACTCAATAGTTATCGGTGCGGTAGCGTTTGATGGATTCATTGTAATGAACTACAAGTATGGAGGAAAATGAAATATTAACATTTGTCTTTTTAAATCATACTTGTAAATAATTTTAACAAGATATGAACATTTATATAGTGACCTCTACCCAACTATTATAAACTATTCCAAGACCCAAATTCATATTAACTTAGGGCACGGTGTGCCGAAATACCCTTTATTAACATAACTCGGTGGATTAACCTTTTAATCGATTCTACTTTTAGAACTCTTGGTTGATAAAATTACATTAATATTTATCTCTAGCCCGAAACACATCCGGAAATCGTCGTGAATACTTTCGTTGAGTACAACCCAAATTTCGAATAAATGTGTCCATGATCCAAACTCATATCAACTTAGGGCATGGTGTGCCGAAATACCCTTCATTAACATAAATTCGGTGGATAGACATTTATCACCCACTTCCCCTACGTAACAAGGTTTGTACCCCGGTAGGGCCGAGTGCACTCCCTCGCGAAATAGGTTTTCATGGTTTCTACTATTTGGTAAGGCTATGTCTCAATTGATTGTTTTAGCGAGAGGTCATGTCAAATTATTATCTATCACGTTTTAAGTGAAATAAAGCGGTGAACTACGATAATTCTAATTGACACGGTCGATAAACTCGATTAAAAGATAATGCATGTTTTAGTTATGGCGATTTAGCGATGCATGCAACATATAAATAAAATGCAAACATAAAATAAATCCTAGTATGGCCTTCCTAAAATAGAAAAACTATTTAACTATTACATATTCGGAAACCAACTCCATTGGTCCCTTGAACTTCAGTTATGGCACGCATCTCGAGGTAACACCGTCTTTAAGTTTCTCCTTCTTGAATGACACCGTCTTCAAGGAACTCCGGAATAATTAAATTACATAACAAATTACATAATTTCTTATTATACATTTGTAATTAAAATAAAATAAATCTATTAAATTACAAAACGGTGATACGAGATCACAATAAATTACAATCGAATCGATATTCCCATACATTTCGGGTAATACCAATTAAAACTAAGGCCATACTAAGTAAAAATTACATAATTCAAAATTACATAAAATAAAAATATGACAATCATAAATAAAATGCAGCATTATAATATGTATGATCATGCCCAATATTATGCTAAATCGCCTTTAAGGAGCCAATATCGTATATTAAACGGTTTTTAAGGATTTGCCCGATTCAACCTTTTAAAAATCACAATAAAACACATAAATTCATATTTATGCACAAGTTAATTACCCTAACCTCTTAGGACTCAAAATTAGTCTCCACTAACTATTTGACTATAATTAACTCATATTTCTTAAAATTGTTCATTAATGGACCTAAAATTACAATAAAAATGTTATAAACTTCAAATAAATCACAAAATTTTTGAAATAAATTCAAAATTTGAAATTTAAACTTGTGAACATTCTGGAAAAAACCATGACACTCATAATGTTTAAAAAAATTAGGTTAAAATTTCGAAAATTTTCCGGAAAAACTATGTTGCGGTTTATAGGGTTTATCAATTATAATAATAAAAACATGAGAAAAATTATATTCATCAACTTTTCAATTTTAGATCTGAAAAAGATAATAAAATGCAACATGTGACGTTTTTCCTTAGTCATGGAGTATGTTTTAGCAATTATTCACTAATTAAGTCACTATTTATGCTATTTTTCATCAAAAATTCATAAATCATGCATAAAGACTTTAATATAGCCTATTATTTTACACACATCTTGTAAAATTGCATGAGACAACATACTAAATTTCTATGACAAGATTCGAAATTTATCTCATATTAACCTATTTTTCTTCTAAATCCGATTTTAAACATGAAAAATCCATATTTCAAGCATAATAACTCCACAAATTCTGAAACTTTACAGGTAATCTAAAAGTAAAACATGTGATAACATATCCAAAAATCACTGGAAAATTCGAAGTTTAGCTAATTTTAGTCCGAAAATGACATTTTAATCATAAAATCACATTTTTAATGTCATTATTATATAAGATGAACAATAAAAATACATAAATTAACCAAAATATCCTAAATACATTTTAGGACCAGAAACTTTAACATGCATAATTT
>NW_027413497.1:0-33322 GCF_048544455.1 Silene latifolia | reverse complement strand
AAAACAAAGAAATGTGAGTGTGAAGAAACACAAAATTTCCCGGATCATCCCGAAGAGGCACGAGGTTCCTGGCGGGAGGTTTGAGGTGTCAGGAGAAAACACATGTTGAAAGAGACAAGTCAACAGCGGGAATCCTGGAGAAACCTCAAAGAGGCGCGAGCTTCTTGGCGATGGAAGCCGGCTCTCCTCTTTTTCTGAAAAGTGCGCTGATCATTTTTTATAAATAGGGACGTTTGTGCTTCATTGTTTTAGCATCCGAAACACAAAAACATCTCCACAAAAACAGATGGTGCTCTCGATCGAGTACTTCTCAGCGCGTAATTCCTGCTTCGCGCACTGAACTTAAAATAGCTGCCATTTCTTCGTTACTTGTCGGAATAAAGCGATTCTCGTGGCGTTAGAAAGATAAGGGAATAAGCTTTCACCTCCAATTAGAATCACCTTATTATCTGTTTCATAACTAGAGATATGGCTCTTCAAAGTAGGCACTTGTAATTTGAAGCTCTTCCTTTGTTCGCCTAGCTTCCTTACTTCCATGCGCACCTCAATATAGTAGTTTCGAGGCTCCAACTTGACTCATCTCCTAAATGCATTCTTAGGGACATGTTTTAGGCTTGATTATGATCTTCTCCGGCTTATACCTACAAATAACACAAGGCAAACCAAACTAGATTATTCGGGGCATATTCGTAGCAAATAACTGCTAAAATGGCATAGAAATGCGTGCCAAAGTGTACTGAAAGGTCTATAAAATATGCACGCATCAAACTTCCCCAAACCAAACCTTTGCTTGTCCTCAAGCAAACTAGTGCAACTAGCTAGAACTAAATGGATAGGAGTAGAACATAGACAAGCTGAAGACCGTCGGCTTAAACCATTTAATGCATAAGAATCAACTACTAATAGCTCAATATCAAGGCAAACGAATTTATGCATATTTCAAAAAGATGTTGAACTTTTGACCTTGCAAGACTTTTAAAAATGGACTCTCACGGGTCGCTCAATCACACAATTAAGTACAAGGTAATATATAATATAAGATAGAAAGAATAAAGAACACTCACCTAACTGCGACCTATAAGAACATGCATGCAATCTAACATGAATAAAGTCTCTACAACCGTACATATGCATCCCAACCAAACTGATGACCAAGACACATGCCAAGGACTTACATATGGGTATGTGAGGTAATAGGTAAGAAGGGGCTTAAAGTGAATTTGAATATGTGGGGTTAATAGCCAGGCTAGCAACAACGGATCCAAATTATACAACTTCCCTACTTCAAACTCCATACAAATCAATACGAAACAGTGCAAATTGGATGCACACAACTCACTAATAGTTAAAGTAATACCAGGCAAACAAGACGTAGGAAATTGTGGGAATATTTCTGTGTATTCGATTACGATGATAATACAATGTATATATACTAATACAATCGACACAACCCTAACACGGTTTAGGAAACTAGATATTTACTTATGACACAATTACCATATCACACGACTACCACATATTACCATATTATACACAAGAATAATATATTTCCGTAACACCCCCCCTCAAGTTGGAGCGTGGGGATCAAGAACGCCCAACTTGGAAACTAAATACTCAAACTGTCTGACACCTAAAGCCTTCGTAAGCAAATCAGCTACTTGCTCGGACGTGTGCACGTATGAAGGACAAATAAGACCATCTTGAATAGCATCTCGGACAAAATGACAATCGATTTCAATATGCTTCGTACGAGCATGGAAAACGGGATTACGAGCAAGAGCCAATGCCGACTGATTATCACAATGAAGCACAGCAGGCTGAGCGATAGAGACACGAAAAAACTGCAATAAACTACGCAGCCACTTGACCTCACAAGTTGCAGCAGCCATAGCACGATACTCAGCTTCGGAAGACGAGAGAGACACAGTGGGCTGCTTCTTTGTCTTCCAAGAAATAGGACAACCTCCCAAAAACGCGAGATAAGCTGTTAACGAACGACGAGACAAGGGACAACTCGCATAATCAGCGTCACAATAAACAGACAACTCCAAATTAGAATCAGCACGAAATAATATACCCTGACCCGGATGCTTTTTCAAAAAACGGACCACCCGCAATGCCGCGTGCCAGTGAGCCTGTCGTGGAGCTTGAAGAAACTAAGACAAAATATGAACAGTATAGGACAGGTCTGGTCGCGTAATAGTCAGATAGACTAGACGACCAACTAAGCGATGATACTTTTTCGGATCATCCAATACATCGTCAGTGGACAAGGCTAGACGATGATTCTGCTCAATAGGCACACTTTCCGGTTTCCCACCAATAATTCCTATCTCAGACAAAATATCCAAGGCATATTTCCGTTGACAAATGAATATGCCAGTGGAGCTTCTTGCCACCTCAATACCCAAGAAATATTTTAACGACCCAAGATCTTTCATATGAAAACAAGTATGCCAATACGATTTCACGTGGGCTAGAACGGTGCTGTCATTCCCACCAAGCACAAGATCATCCACATACACCAAAATATATACCTCGACACCACTTTTAAGATAACAGAACAATGAATAATCGGATCGACACTGAGCAAAACCATAGGCAATAAGCGCAGCAGACAATTTAGCAAACCAACAACGAGGGGCTTGACGAAGCCCGTATAATGACTTTTTTAATTTACAAACTTTGCCCATGGTATTAACCGAATATCCTTGCGGAAGACGCATATACACCTCCTCTGTTAAATCGCCATGCAAGAAAGCATTATGCACATCCATCTGATGCAACTCCCACTTACGAGCAGCAGCAAGAGCGAGAAAAAGACGAACTGTGACCATCTTAGCAGTAGGAGCAAAGGTTTCGGAGTAATCAATACCTGCTTCCTGTCTGTTTCCAAGCACAACCAACCTCGCTTTGTACCGTTCCACGGAACCATCAGACCGCAATTTCACCTTATATACCCATTTGTTGCCAATAACTTTCTTATTAGACGGATAATCAACAATTTCCCAAGTACCATTACGAATCAAGGCATCCACCTCAGCTTGCATTGCCTCACGCCATTTTTCACATTTCACAGCCTCACGATATGACTTAGGCTCAACACTAGTATCAAGGTTAGTAAGGAAACAACGATGCGACAACGAAAACTGATCATATTTTATATAATGTGCTAAAGAGTAGGGCATACCTGATGACGACGACGGAATGGACGCAACATGGGAAAGGGGCTGTTTACTCGTGGGAAAGACAACACGCGCAGTACCAATAGCAAACTCGTCCTTATCATAGCGAGACCATGGAATATGAGGCCGCTTCCCGCGACCAAGCTCACTCGTATCAGCTTGTTCTGTACCCGCATTCACCACATTTTCTCCACTACTCTCACCCTCACGATGGACCTCATCACTCACCACCTCACGCTCACCGTCGAGGATAGGGTCTCCTCCCCTTCCGTGGCGGTGTGCTCACGGTGTACGTCCCCGACGGGCTCACCACCAGCCGCTCACCATCCAGTTCACGACCCACATCAACATCCGTCGGTAAAGAATTCGCCATCATCCCCGTGTTCCGCCTCGGTGAACAATTCAGAACGGGATTGTATTTTAGGACTATCACCATCATGAAACGGAAAAACATGCTCGTCGAAAACAACATCACGTGAGATAAAAAACTCATGGGTCTCAACGTCATACACCTCCCATCCTTTCTTTCCAAAAGGATAACCCACAAAAATACAACGACGACTACGAGAGGCAAATTTATCACCGTCGCGACGAGGATGCTTAACAAAACACAAACAACCAAAGACTCGGATATTATCATAAATAGGTGGTTTACCAAACAACAACTCAAAGGGCGTTTTCCCTCGAAGCAGTACAGACGGCGTGCGATTTATTAAATAACCAGCTGCCAAAATACACTCACCCCAAAAACTCACCGAGAGGCCAGACTGGAAACGGAGAGCTCGTGCAACATTCAGAATATAACGGTGTTTCCTTTCTACCATGCCATTTTGTTGAGAAGTACCAACACAAGTGGTTTGAAAGATGATACCATTCTCGGAAAAAAAACGATTTTAAACATGTAAACTCCGTGCCATTATCCGTTCGAACAACTTTCACATTGACATCGAATTGCCTCTTTACCATTGCGACAAAATTCTTTAGCAATTGTGACACCTCAGTTTTAGACTTAATTAAATACACCCATACAGCACGAGAATAGTCATCAACGATTGTCAAAAAATATCGACTACCACAAGACGAAGGGGTACGATAATCGCCCCACAAATCACAATGAACCAATTCGAAAATTGTAGCAGCTTTATTATCACTAACAACGAATTTTTCCCTTGTTTGGTTAGCGCGAAAACAAATATCACAAAGTGCGGAATTATGACTAATATTTTTATGATTGACAAAAGGTAAATACTGTACCATTCTTCTCGAAGGGTGACCCAACCGTCGATGCCATATACCAACTTCATCGTCTGCTTTCGTTGTCCCACACGCACGTGTTGTTGTCCCCTGAAGAAGATACAGCCGCCCATGTTGCTCACCCGCTCCAATCGTCGTCATCGACACGCGGTCCTGTATAACACAAGATGAATTTGTGAACTGAACAAAGGCAATCAAGATCAATGGTTAATCGATAAATAGATACAAGATTGCAATTAAATTCCGGCACAAAGAGCACATTATTTAATACGAGACGGCCGCCTAAAACAACATCGCCTTCTTCGACTGCTTGTGACGTCTTGCCATTCGGCAATGTCACCACACACGGACTGATTTTATGGACCTTACTCAACAACTCACGACAACCCGTCATATGATGCGTAGCACCGGAGTCTAATAACCAAAGTTTGAGATTATTTATCTTACCAGTCATACGGGTACCATTACTAGAAGACGATGTGCCTTTGACATTGTTAACATAGGCGTCCCATTGCTCCTTCGGGACGCTCACATACTGCTCTTTGTGCTCCGTTACCTCATCACTGCCGGCCGCATTATTCACGCTACCTCGACCATAGCCTCCACCGCGTCCTCGACCTCCCACGATCCGTTCTCAGAATCGCCACTATAAGTGGACGTGCCTCGTGGAGTCCAATCTTTGGGATACCCAATAATATCAAAGCACTTGGCCCGCACATGACCCCATCTGTTACACTTATCGCACCTTGGCCGTGTATAACCATCAGACCGAGATGATCCTTCACCACGAGAGATAGAATATCCTTCACCACGAGAGATAGAACTTGCATTATTGGCACTCGAGGCATTAAAACCCACGGGATCGGACCTAGTATCGCCACGAACTCCGGAGTCGCAATGACTTCATCTCCTCGCACCCCCTCCTCTTGCACGATAGTAGCATATGCCCTATTTAGAGAGGGTAGAGGTTCCTGCAACAGAGATTCGAACGCACCGTTGCGTCTTTGGGAAGCTAGTCCGGCGAAATTGTGCACTTTGCATTCGTCACGTTTCTTATCCAATTTCTCGTTGATACGACACTTGCAGCCACGACACTCACATACGGGATTACGATCGTATTTATCGAGTTCATCCCACAAACGTTTGAGACGGCCATAATACTCAGACACGGCTTCCTTCTCACCTTGTTTACATGCTGAGATCGAACCCTTGACACGGTGGAGTTTCGGTCCATTGCCCACACTAAACCTTTGCTCAATATCATCCCACAAGACCTTCGCTTCATCGACATAAGTGATTGTTGAACCCAAGTCTGGTTCAATGACATTAAAAATCCAATTGACAATCATTGCATTCACCATATACCAATCATCAATATCCTCAGACTTATCATCAGGTTTCGCGATTGAGCCATCGAGAAAACCCGTCTTCTTCCTAGCACGTAGGGCACCACGAAACTTGACGGACCATTCGTCATAATTGTCACCAGTGAGCACGACTTGAATGACTTTATCTCCTAGTTTATCGCTAGTTGACAGGAAATACGGACTGATGGACTTAGTTTTCTTGGTTTCTCCATCTTTCGACATGACTGTAGACGCAATACACCAATTAAGAGAAAAAAAACGGCTCTGATTACCAAGTTAAAGTAATACCAGGCAAACAAGACGTAGGAAATTGTGGGAATATTTCTGTGTATTCGATTACGATGATAATACAATGTATATATACTAATACAATCGACACAACCCTAACACGGTTTAGGAAACTAGATATTTACTTATGACACAATTACCATATCACACGACTACCACATATTACCATATTATACACAAGAATAATATATTTCCGTAACACTAATCACCATATAATTGTCAACTCCCCATAAGATATAGATTAAACATGGGAGTATAAATCACAACATACAGTCTTTCATTTTCCGCATATGATTTTTTTTTTTCTTTCATATTTCTTTTCGGATTTTTCTTTTCTTTTTCATTTTTCTTCAATTCTTTTTCAATAATCCTCCTTCATTTCCTTCACCCATCCATCTCATGAAAAGATATAATAACCAACTGCAAATCAACACATTCCCAACATTGCTACCATTACTAGCTCGGCTAGGGTAGGAAAAATGTGGATTGTAGCTAAATAGGGACAAAATAGGCAATTTGGCTATGTGGAGCTTATGGGTAAAATGAAATAAAGGGGTTGCCTCTCCAAACATGTGTCACCAACCACATACCTGAATGCATACAGGTACTAAGTAGACTAAACTCATGCTTATGCAATTTGATGTTACATGCCTTATAAGGAGTAACTACTCACTTCCTACATGAACTGGTCATAGATGACACCAGTTATAAAGCTCTAAACCTCAGAAAGATATTGTAGTTTGCCAAAATTTCAAGTCAAGTCTACTTGTTCAACGAATTTTGAAACGAAATTCGAGAAATTGCAAAGACTTTTGCTAAAAGATGTGAAACAATGCAAGGCTTAAGCAAAAAGACAGTTATCAGCAATAAAAAACTCCAATCAGACTCAACCTAAAATGCATAAATAATGATTTGTTTTTTGATTTTTTTCGAAGTTTTTGATTTTTTTGAATTTATTAAAATTTTATGGATTTTTTGAAATAAAAAACAATGCATGCAGAAATGCAATAAATATGAATGCAAAACAAATGCAAATGCAGACTCGAGGATGCATATACCCTCCCCAAACCAAAACAAATAATGTCCTCATTGTCTTCACAGCTAACCAACAACAGCAAAATGGGGGATGGGGTACGCAAACCTAATACATGTTCCTAAGGGAAATCTATATACAAAACAAGCTAATTACAAGAGATGGAAAATGAACCAGAAAGCTCACATTATAATAGCTTCCCCAAACCAGCATGTAAACTAAGGGAGCGAGTAGCCAACGCACTATTCAGTAAGCGTGCACGAGACAGTAGCACAGCAGAAGAGGCGGCTACGGCAACAGCAGGGTTCGTAGTCCTATTTGGTATTTCTGGGCAAAGAGAAACAAATAGAGAATTAAGGGGGAGAGGGTGCACGAAATTAGGAAGTAACAAGAGGAGGAAATAGGTCGAAAGAATTAAGAAAAGTCGAAAAACTCCCCTTTATTGGCGACATCTCCTCGATCGTGTAGTAGCTCTCCTCGACCGAGTTGTTTTCCTCCAGAAACCTCTCGATCGAGTAACAAAGTTACTCGATCGAGCCTTGGCTAAGCTCTGCTTCCTCGATCGACCAGACTGGCCCTTTGATCGAGGCGTCGTCTTTCCAATTTCCCCTCGATCGAGTAGTAAACTACTCGATCAAACCTTTCTTCAGCTACCTGCAAAACGAAACAAAGATACGTCCAAATACCAAATAATTGTTTTACGCAAAACATTGTCTAAAAATGTCTAAAAAGCAGTAAAGGTTTGAAGTATAAAATTTTATTACAAATTGCACGGGGTTGCAAACCCGGCTTTAAGACTAAGGGAGCAAGGCGCCCTTCTTTGGGGATTTTGATCGAAAGCGATTATTTCACCATTAAAAGCTTCAATATGGTCCTCCATAGCACAAAGAAATGCAAGACAACGGCTCCTCATAGCATCCATCACGACTCTATCAACTCTTTGTCGTGCTTTCTTCCTAGGCGGGATAGAATCTTTCGATCTCTTTCCCGGATCCCAGCTCGTTAGACCTGCATAAGAAGAAATATAGCGATTTTCCTCCAAATTGCTCCCGAGTTGGGGCGGAGGTGTCGATTCAAAAGCAGTATATGAATTGACGGAAGGACGAAAATTAGTCATACTAAAGTCAACAAAAGGAATGATACTACCTTTTATTGAAGCGGTATGACCTTCGTTTACCTTCTTATCGCTTACTGGAACAGAATCGGATGATAAATCATTGTTGTCCCCAGCTACTGTAGTCGATCGAGAAAGCTCCTCTCTCGATCGAACCACTTCTTCACCAAAGCTACTCGATCGATCAGGTAATTCACTCGATCGAGTAGTTTCCAAGCATAGTTCTCTCGATCGAGCATTTGTAGCAACTCGATTGAGGAACTCCTCCCCACAAGCAGTCGATCGAGAGCTTTGAGGTGCTCGATCGACCATTTTTTCATCAAAATCAGTCGATCGAGAACTGGTGTCCACTCGATCGACCCATTTCTCCGCTGGAACTTCCCTGTCGTACATTGCAATAATGAAATCATCCTCGAAGTCCGAGTTGTACACATCAAAATCCGTCTCAATTGTTACTTGAGCGACCTGGTGCGTAAGACTTTCAATTAAGGCATTCCTCGATTGTTCCATTTGTTGCGATTGAAGAGTGAGTGACGCTAATAGCGATTTCAACTCATCAAACTCTTCATTGTTGACAGTGGGAGGGGTGTATTGTTGCGATTGTGAAGAGGTATAGGAGGGCTCTTGAAAGCCACGTTGATAGTACGGATGTGGTGTATAACTGCAAGGTGGGAGCGAAGCAAAATGACTTTGTTTATACTGTCGATAAGTATAAACTTCGTCAAGATCCGCAAGGCAACAGACTGCATCGTGTCCCACGGCACCACATCTCTCACAAAATTCCACCTGCTGCCCCGGAGAACGGAACAGGGGTGGACTCTCCCGAAGTATCGTCAATAGAACCTGTAGGACCTATCAAAACAACACTAGCAAGGAGATAAGAACTGCCCCAGGGAATAAAATTCCCTGAGACGGAAGGGAAATAAACAAAACAAGAAAAACAAATAGGACAATTGCCTCCCCGGCAACGGCGCCAAAATTTGATACCGTCGTTTTAGTATCAAAAATAATATTTATAAAACCAAATTACTAAAAGGTAGTAATAAGGGTCGATCCGCAGGGAGGCAAGATATCTGTTTTAACGGTTCGTTTATTCGGTCACAAGTGGGGGTTTTATATAATTGGTTTTCTAAACTACGAGTTCGAGAGAGTAAGAGAAAAGCAAGGGAAGAGGGATCGCTAAGACAGTCGGTTCACCATGATTAATCATTTTAGCAATCTAGGTCTAAGGTCAAGCAAATAGATTTAAGGGGTAACGAACGTCACCTTTCGGTCCTTAATTCGCCCTAAAACACAAATAGCTTAGCTCTCGCCCTCACTACCGCGTCCTAATGTATCGCTACGAGTCTCACCCTTTCCAACCTTTCGGTCCAGGTCAAGGTTTACTAAGATCTATAGACTAACTGCGTCGACTCAATTAGACTATAACAATTAATTGCAGCGAAAACAACAAAAATCATATGAGCATTATCATAATAAAATCGATTGCTAATCCAATATAATCACGGATCCCCTAATGTCCTAGCAAGGAATTAGCAATGCATAATTAATGAATAAAGCATAAGAGAAGGGGAAGAAAATACCGATTATAGATTAAGGAATAAGAATGAAGTTTAGATCCGAAAAAATAGAGAAAAGAGGCGGAGACGGAAGTGATCCGTCTCCTGTCTATCGTAACCAGAAATGGGACGTGGGAAAAAGTCCCTCATATCCTATTCTCTTCTCCTATTTATAATAAGGAGAATATATTTTATTTCCTAATATCTAAAACTAATAAAGTCTAAATACATAGTGTCTCGCTTGAGCTTATCTTCACGCGTCATTGGCAGCTAACGGCTCTCGATCGAGCACTTTTATGTGGCAGACCTCTCGATCGAGGAGTAAAGGCTCTTGATCGAGCACTTCAATATAGCAGGCTATCGATCGAGAAACCAAAGTTCTCGATCGACCAAATGGGCATGGTATTCCTATCGATCGAACAGATGGTGCTCTCGATCGAGTACTTCTCAGCGCGTAATTCCTGCTTCGCGCACTGAACTTCAAATGGCTACCATTTCTTCGTTACTTGTCGGAATAAATCGATTCTCATGGCGTTAGAAAGATAAGAAAATAATATTTCACCTCCAATTAGAATCACCTTATTATCTGTTGTAGAACTCGAGATATGGCTCTTCAAAGTAGGTACTAGTAATTTGAAGCTTTTCCTTTGTTCGCCTAGCTTCCTCACTTCCATGCGCACCTCAAAATAGTAGTTTCGAGGCTCCAACTTGACTCATCTTCTAAATGCATGCTTAGGGACATGTTTTAGACTTGATTATGATCTTCTCTGGCTTATACCTACAAATAACACAAGGCAAACCAAAGTAGACTATTCGGGGCATATTCGTAGCAAATAACTGCTAAAATGGCATAGAAATGCATGCCAAAGTGTACTGAAAGGTCTATAAAATATGCACGCATCATTGGTCAATTGTTGGTGCTTCGTCAAGTCAAGGTGCATCCTTCGTTTCTTGAAGCATGTTCTCGGTTTTGGGATTCGAAACATCATGTTTTCGTTTTCCCGAAAGGTGAAATTTGTCCTCTTGCCGAAGAAGTCGGAGCCATTGGTGGGTGGCCGGGTTGTGCTCCGGTGCTTCCTCCGACTCGGTTGTGCTACAAGGAGAAATTCCGTTCCATGTTGGGCTTATAAACAAACCAAGTCAACTTTCTTCTTGCTCCACATGGTGTCGATATGTTGGCTCTTATTAACATCTTCTCGAATCGGTTAGATGTTAATGTCTCGGAGGTTACTAGGAGAAGGGCTCTTGCATTTTGCCTTGTCCACGTGTACCTCTTTGTTGATGTCTTGAAGAAGGAGGGGCCGAGATGCCATGGTAGCATGACCCTTATCCATGTGATTGAGCAAATGGAGCATGGTAGAGATCCATCGTGGTTGGTGCTTGGAGAGATTATCCAAGCTTTGGACAAAGAAGGCTCTTGTGGAGAAGCTCCCTCTTTTGGATCGCCAAGGATCCTTCAAGTGTGGCTATTGGAGAGGCCAAGGTATGTAGAGCCTCCGGTTAATCCTTCTTCTTATTCCTTCCGTCACCTTACCATGAGGAAGAAATTGTACCCGGATAGTTTTGCTTCCACCGAGTCCTATTGGGCTGCAAGATTGGCGGAGGAGGGTGGTCCTCATATCCGTTGGGTGGTGCCGTGGTGGCCCTTGAGGTCCTTCACGGGGTTGCCCGCTTCGGGTGCTAGTCCTCGTTCTTTGATGGTGGTGGGCTTGAAGGTTGTTTCCTTCATATATCCCGAAAGGCTCATGAGGCAAATGGGGCGTCAACAAAAGGTGCCCGCTCAAGATACTCTTGTCCAAGAGAATGTTTTCCGGAACTCCGAGCTCGTGGAGTTCTTTGAAAGATGGTGGGCCACTCGGCCACTTTTGGAGGTACCAAACCCCGTTGCCACGACATGGGTGACTGCCGCTTATGTCAAATGGTTACGTGCTCTGTCCTTGGAAGAGAGATCCAAATTCCGTAAGGACGAGGTTGTCGACTTGAAGTACCGAGAGGTTGGCAAGGCCAACCGTGCCTTCTTTGAAGAGTATGTTGAGGGAGCTACTCCCGATATGATGAGACCACCGAAGAGGAGGAACTCCGGCCCCAAGAGTTTGGTGGGCCTTGCATTGGCTCGTCTTAGGTCGAACATGGGGTCTTGTGCTAGACCGGAGGCCGTCGCCTGTCTTAGATCCGTTTAGGATCCGTTCCGAGGAGGAAGTCCAAGCTAGGCGGGTCAACAAGAAGAACAAGGGGAAGATGTACCCCGAGGGAAAAGGCAAGGGTAGAATGGAGGAGTGAAGACCTCCATTACCCACTTTATTATTATGTTGTATTATTGTTGTAGATTTTTATTATGTTGTACTAGCTAGTTATTGTGTGTTTTGTGCTAGTTTTACTATGTGAGGTGTGTTAGTTGACACCTTAGCTTTGACAAGTTGTAGACTTGTCGAGCTTTATTTGTTGAAATTGTAATCCCTCCCACTATTAATTAAATAAGAGGATTGCTCGTGTCGAAAATTGTGAACGCTTGTTTCTTCCATCCGTTTTGTGAAGGCAATTCGATTTGAATCGTCCTAAACATTTGCACTTGGGAAAGTGGTATTTTCTGGAAAGGGAGAAAGGCTCATTTTTGTATGTTTGTGGGAAAGGGAATGGTTTTCCCTTTCGTTTTTTTTATAGGGTTTTTTTGATTGTGGGAATGGTTGTATCCTTCTTGTGTAAGGAAGGACTGCCTTCGTATCCACCTGAAGAGGTGAAATCAAACCATGATCGTAGTTCGAAATGTTTTGTGAATTTGAATTGGGTTTTGTGGTTGTATCCCTCAAGCATAAGAGGGACTGCCTACGTATTCACCTGAAGAGGTGAAATCAAACCATGCTCGTAGTTCAGGGGGGTTGTTTTTGTAGTGCAAATGGACGTTGCCTTTGACGGATCAAAGGACATTTGAAACGGGCAAGGTGCCGCAGCTTAGACTCGATAAAACATGCAATTTCAAATCAGAACATATTGAGGAACTTGACTTGAAAAGGGTGGAGGTTGGTGCTAGTTGCAAAACTAGGCTAGGTTGTTGGTTGATAGGGTTCAAGGGTAGTATTTCTTGAGTTGGTCTAGGTTGGTCGGGTTTGTAAAGTCCTCCCCATCTAGGTCACTCAGTCTCACTGCGCCCCCCGAAAGTATTTTCTTGACCAGGTATGGCCCGGCCCAGTTGGGTTTGAATTTTCCCCTCGGATCGACGGGTAATGGTGCTCGGACTGACTTGAGGACCAAGTCGCCCTCCTGGATGTTTCTGGGTTTAACCTTCTTGTTGAATGCCCGTTGTATACGTCGTTGGTATAGTTGGACGTTGTGCAAGGCGTTGAGTCGCCGTTCGTCTAGAAGAGTGAGTTGTTCGTACCTTCGACGGGCCCATTCCGCCTCAGGTACTTGACTTTCCAGTAGGATGCGTAGAGATGGGACCTCTAACTCTACCGGTTGAACCGCCTCCATACCGTATGCTAGGTAGAAGGGTGTGGCGCCTGTCGGTGTTCGAATGGAGGTTCGGTATCCCCAGAGTGCGAATGGGAGTTTGCTCGGCCAATCGCGGTAGTTGTCTTGCATTTTTTTGATAATGGTAACAAGAGTTTTGTTCGCTGCCTCCACCGCCCCGTTAGTTTGGGGACGGTAGGGGGATGATCGATGTCGTTTGATCATGTATTTGTCCAGTAAAGCTTGAGTTTCCGCCCGGAAGTGAGAGCCTTGATCGCTGATGATTTCATGGGGTACCCCATAGCGGCAGACGAGGTTGTTTTGAATGAACTTGGCCACTTGTTTGGCGGTCAAGACTGCATATGACTGTGCTTCCACCCATTTGGTGAAGTAGTCGATGGCGACGAGGACGAAGTAATGCCCCTTGGTGCCTATCGGGTTGACTTTCCCGATGATGTCGATGCCCCAGGTTGAGAAAGGCCAGGGTGATGTCATGGTGTATAAAAGGGATGGTGGTATGTGTTGTATGTTGGCGAAGATTTGGCAATTGTGGCAATGTTTGACGTAGTTACGGCAATCGGCTTTCATGGTTGTCCAGTAGTAACCTAGCTGCATGATTTTCCGTGTCAGCATCATTGCACTCATGTGAGGGCCGCATTCTCTGTCGTGAACCTCTCCCATGACTTTCTTGGCTTTGTGATGGTCAATGCAAAGGAAGAGAATTCCTTGGGGTGTTCTTTTGTAGAGTTGATTTTGGTTTATCACGAATTGTGATGCGAGTAAACGGATGGCTCTTTGTCCTCTTTGATCAGAGTTGGGAGGGAATTCGTTTTTGGTTTTGTAATTGAGGATGGCTTGGTACCAAGGTTCATCATGGCTTTCCTCGTCGTCGATAATGGCACAAATGTGAGCTGGCTCGCTCCGTCTCTCGACACATAGGGGCATCGATGTCATGTCGTCAGGTATGTTGACGAGCGTGGCAAGTTTTGCCAGGGCATCAGCAAATTGATTTTCCTTTCACGGCAAGTGGAAGTAGTTGACTTGGTCGAAGAACTCGGCCTCTTGATTGATCTTTGCTCGGTAGGGAGCTAAGCTGTCAGATCGGATTTTCCATGATCCGGATACCTGATTGATGATGAGTGAGGAATCGCCATGGACCCTCAGTCTCTTGATGCCAAGTGTGATGGCTGCTTGTAGGCCGATGAGACATACTTCATATTAAGCGGCGTTGTTGGTGACGGCGAAGTCCAGCTTGACCGAGATCGGAACGTGTTCCCCCTCTGGTGATATTAGAAGGATTCCTACCCCGAAACCTCTCAGATTAGATGCACCATCAAAGTATAGGTCCCATGCGTCGGAGTCGGCACAAAGGATGTCTTCGTCAGGAAGTGACCATGTGTCGGTCGTTGGATCCTCGTTGACGGGATTTTCTGCTAGAAATCAAGAATCGCTCTTCCTTGATAACCTTGAGGGGTACGAACTTGAGATCAAACTCGGACAGCATGAGTGTCCATCTAGACAGCCTTCCGTTTAGTACGGGTTTTTCGAAAATGTATTTTACCGGGTCCATCTTGGAGTAGATGTGGACCGAGTAGCTGAGCATGTAATGCCGCAGCTTCTTTGTTGACCATACTAGGGCAAGGCATGTCTTTTCCAGTTGGGTATACCTCGTCTCGTACTCAATGAACTTTTTGCTGATGTAGTAGATGGCTCGCTCCTCGTTGCCAACTGTTTGTGCTAGCATTGCTCCCATGGCTGTGTTGGTTACAGTCAGGTAGAGGGATAGAGGAATCCCCGGTTGAGGTGGCATGAGGACAGGAGGTTTGGATAGGATTTCCTTTATCCTGTCGAATGCTTTCTGACAGTCGTCGTCCCAACCGGTGTGATCGGAGGCGCAAAGCTTCTTGAATATCGGTTCACAGATCATAGTGAGCTTGGCAATGAACCGGCTGATGTATTGGACCTGACCGAGAAATCCCCGACTCTCCTTCTCGTTCTTAGGCCGAGGCATTTGTTGAAGGGCTTTGATTTTGGTTGGATCAATCTCAATGCCTCTTTTCTTGACGACATGTCCCAAGAGTTTTCCTGGAGGTGACCCCAACGCACACTTCGAGGATTTAGTCTCATGTTATATTTCCGCAGACGAGCGAAGAATTTTCGGAGGGCATTGATGTGGCCGTCCCGTTCTTTTAATTTGACGATCATGTCATCGACATATACCTCTACCTCCTTGTGCATTATATCATGTAGGAGAGTGGTAGCGGTTCTTTGATAGGTTTCTCCGGCGTTGATGTGGCCGAAAGGCATGACCGTGTAGCAATATGTACCCCACTGCGTAGTGAACGCAGTTTTGTGCATGTCTTCCTCAGCCATTTTAATCTGGTTGTACCCGGCATACCCGTCCATGAATGATAGGAGAGCATGTTCGGCAGTGTTGTCTACCAGAATGTCAACATGTGGCAAAGAGAAGTCGTCTTTTGGACTCGCCTTGTTCCGATCCCTGAAGTCGACGCAAACCCGAATTCGTCCGTCTTTCTTTGGTACCGGCACAATGTTGGCCACCCAATCGGAGTATTCAGACACTTTGATGAACCCAGCCTTGAACTGTTTGTCCACTTGTTCCTTGATTTTTAGGGCCCACTCAGGACGCATCCGGGGTAGCTTTTGTTTCACAGGTTTAGCCCCGAGTTTGATGGGTATCCGGTGCTCTGCAATCTCTCACAATCCTGGCATATCTCTCCGTAAGACCGGTAAACGTCCTTGTATTCGTGGAGGAGGTCAATGAATTGTTGTCTTTCCGAGGGGTCCAGGGTTGTCTCTATCCTAAGTTCTTGAGGTGTATTGTCGGTTCCTACGTTAATAGGCTCGGTTTCCTCAATGATAAGGGTTCTGGTTTCCCGTTTGTCAAGTTCTTTGGCTAAGTGAGGTGGGTAGTCACTCAAGTCAAATTCTTCATAATCATTCAGAATTGCATTGCAGTTAAAATGAGACGAGTCATAAGCAAACTTAGCGTTCATTAAGTTGACACGAGCGAAAAGCTCGGAAAGGACAGACATCTCGTGGTCAGTCAGAGGCGACACGACAGAAGAAGTGGCCCCTGGAACAGGCTCCAGGTTGTCACCTTTCATTGGAGCGGGGGTGACCCTAGTAGACTCAGCCTCTGAATCAGCCACGACTTTGCGATAAAACAGTGGGAAGGGGATCTTGACTGGGACATCAGGAGTGTTAGGAGCTATGACAGACTCTAACTCCGACTCAGACTCAGACTCAGATCCTTCTTCACTTCCCTCCTTGAACATAGGGCCTTCTCCAGTTGTTATCTTGAGAATGCGGCCTTGGCGATCGGTCCACTTGATGGTTTTCCTCCACCACGGGTGGCTTTCTCCGGGTCGAGATCGGAGATCAAGGCGGTTGGATCAAACGATTGTCTTTCAGGGCGATGTTGATGATGTCCTCATAGTCGAGGCGTTTGATATTATCTTCCCCAAAGAGTAGTGTGACAGCTTGTCCATCGAGGCATGGCGACGGTTTGGACTCGGTTGATGCAGCTTCGATGTTGTCGGGAATAAAGTAGCAGTCCTGGAAGACTTCCATTCTCGGGTATCTAGCCTTCGCCACAGAGTCATAGATTGGCTCCGGAAAGCCGTGGTAGAGTTCGGACTCTCCCTCGGGGACAAAGTATCAGGTGGTAGGGACGGAGGATAACCCCGTGCTTCTTGCGTTTTCGGATTAGGAAGTTCATCTCCTGGATATCTTTGTCAGTAGGTTCGTATCCTAGTCCAAAGGGAATGTTGGGGACCTTAGCCTGTTTCAAGGGAGGCAATGGGTCCTTTAGCGGATTGAGCGGCAAACCCGGGAATTAACCCTGGCGCATCATGATACGGTTGATCGTGAGGCTGGCGAACGGGTCACATTCAGAGGTTGTTAGTTCATCAGTTATGGCGTTCACGGCTTGGAAACCCCACATTTCATTGTCGTCCTCCTCATGGCTTGTGAGGCTACCCCTCTTCTCATGACTGCTTTGATTGGGGAAGCGGGGATCGTGATCGTTTTCTCGTTGAAGGGGACCCTGATCTTTTGGTGAAGCGTTGATGTGACCGCCTTGACGGCGTGAATCCGGGGGCCTCCCAGGAGCATGTTGAAGGATGCGTCGATGTCGACCACTTGGAAACTGGTTCGTCTTTCTAGTGGCCCGGTTGCGACGGCTAGAGTGATAAGCCCAGCGACCTTGCGATGAGTGCCGTCGTAGGCGCGTACTCCTTGATTCGTTGGGATTAGATCAGATTCCTTGATACCCAGCCTGTGGACAGTTTTGAGAGGAATGACATTCACGGCGGAACCGTCATCCACGAGGACCATTGGTATGTTCTTTTGGAGGCATTGCACAGTGATGTACAGGGCCAGGTTATGGTTGGCTCCGAACAAGGGGATATCCGCGTCAGAGAAGACGACCGGGTTGCTCAGATCAGGAGCGTCTCTTGTCATGTGTGCCACTATTTCTTCTGGGGAAGAGGTGGAGGGCACGGTTAATTTTCCCAAGGCCTGCAACAAGGTTTGTCGATGCTCAAAAGACGTTGCGATCTGTAACATTTCGTATTTGTTATGTTTAATTAATGTGTCAAAAGTGTGTGTTAACCGTGTTAAAAATGCGTGACGCCCGTATGAACGATATACAATACCCTTCTGAGGTTTGGGTACGGGAGCGAACTTCGGGACGAAGTTCATTTTAAGGGGGGAAGACTGTAATACCCCGTATTTTATATAATATAATCAATTAAATGGATATTATTATATATTAATTATTATACATTTTATAATATTAATTATGTCGGGCTAATTGTTAGTCAAGAATTATGTTAAGTTATCGAGCTAAGTTAATTAAGACGGGTTTATAAGGAATTCGAAAGGTGAGCTAAACAATTAAACATTGACACATTTGAGCTGGCCCAATACACGTCCAGCCCATTTAACCCTAAACCCTAATAACCCTAACCCTAATAGTAACCTACCCTAAACAGCCTCCCTCATCCCGCCTCCCTCAACCCGCCTCCCTCAACCCGCCTCTCTCCTTCATCTACACCAATCATCACGAATCCGCATAGAGAGAGAGAGAGAGAGTGGCAGTGGGTGGTTGACGGCACATCAAGGAAGAGCTAGGGGAGACTGTCGACAACCGTGGGTGGCCCTAGTGGCGGCTGTGGCGGCAGGAATGGTAAGGGTTCAAACTCTTCTCTGTTTTCATTATTTAATGTAGGGTTTTTGGTGGTTGCTTCGTGTCTTATAAAGGTAAGGCTAGTGGTTGTTGACGGGGTGAGGGAAAGGGGTGATGAGTGACGAGTGTAGGGGTGGTGGTTAGGGTGGTTTTAAGTGGTGGTAGGGGCTGTGAAAGGCGGCATCGACAGGGGGTAGCAAACGGGTTTAAGATGCGTTTTCAGGCGAGTTTTAGATGGGTAACTTTGGGGTGGCGCCACCGTGGACTAGGGGGAGGTCGAAATGGTGGTGCCACTGTGTCTGGGTGCGTGGTTTGGCGGCGAGCATGACGGTGGTGGTTTGGCAGGGGTTAGTTAATGGTTGCGGTGGTGGTGAGAGGAGAAACAGAGGCGTTTGGGTGAGGCACGGTGGGAACCAGGCCAGTTGACGGCCTGGGTTTGACTCGCCGGCGGCAGTCGACCCCAGTGGGGGTGGCCGTTGGTGGCTAGGGCAGAGTGGGGGGTTGGTCAGGTGGCTGTCGCGGTGGTGAGGTGGCGCGTGGGAGTGCGGAGGTGCGTGTGAAGGGGTAGTGTTGATGACGGGCTGTTTTGATTTCGAAACGGGTTTTGTCATTTGTTTAATCATTAGAATTCGTTAAGTTATCGCATGCTTAATTAATTAATTAATTCCCGAGTGCATTAAAATATTTAAAGACGGGTTTTTGAGTCGGGATGTTGGAGTTGTTTAAAGTTTGATTCGGATATTTCTTAATCGTATAATTCGTTTAATCTTTTATTTATCACATTAGTTATTTAAAATTATTCCCGAGTCAATTAAATAATTTATTTAATTTAATCCCCGAGTCGTTTAAATAATTAGAGATGGAGTTTGAGTCGGGACTGGTTAAAGTGGAAAGTTACTATATCGGGAAAGTTTCTATTTTGGGAGATTTCTACATTTAGTAGTTAGTAATTATAAATATTATAATTGTTCTAGGTGACGAATTCGTGAAGGATCGATAATCAAATTCATTGCTTTACTTTCTGGACTGCTTAAACTGCTTAATTGGAATTGCTAGCGCTTTGAGGTAGGGAAAACAATTTAAAAGTTTACACATGGGTGGTAGTAATGATTGTGTCTAAATGTTCACACGTGTAGGGTGTCATCTGAGTTCTAACGTCTTCCATATGAGTTGTGTGCCATAGTTATATTTATTATCTTCATCGCATTAAATGATTTCAATTGAACCTAAACCTATGACACGATAATAAACAGTGTGTTATTTCTTATTGGATATGTTCGTTATTGTATTGTCATAAAATGCTAAAATGATTTTTGCAATTGTAGCACGACATTTGACATATCTATATTCTCGAGTCGTTACTATCAATTATATTTTAATAAAGATTGTTTATGATAATTATATTAGCAATTATAATAGGATAACCCTTTGATGAATCACATGAGATGCATTGGTCCCAACGATAGTCGTCCGTTAGTAAAGATAGGACTGAAATGAATAAGATGAACCTGTAAATTACGATATATAAGTCGACACCTAAGCTTGTTTTGTTTAAAGGAATTGAATTAAGTTTATCTGATTTCGAGTTCCGTAGTAAGCTGTAAATGGATTCTATGACGGCCCTGTTATAAGATTATGTCGAGAAAGTATTCACCGTTCAGTATGAAAGTAAAAGTTTTGAAAATAAAGTCAAATTTTGCCGTGTGAGTATAAATTCGGAATGAGAATTCCAGCCAGTGTCCGGTTGTATGTGTCCATGATAATTGCTAGTCTGGAGGAATGAAACTAGAACGGAGTCATAAGTAGTGGGATAATTTAGTCATGTTGTTCGTTCATATAGCGAATTGGTGGGTTGTGGTTAATTACGAATGTCAAACCAGGAAATGTAATGTGGTGATTTAAGTGAGTTGTGTGTCAACATGGTATGTTAATATTAGTATGACAGGTAACGAATAGTTGTAAAATTGGTGTAGTTAAATACATTTAATCCTTTATGTCATGATGTTGGGTGCAGTCAAAATATATTTAAAACCAAGAACGAAATTTTATGTATGATAGTCTTGCATGTTAACTTTCCAATATCGCTATTTAATCGCTTGTTTGACTCGACCAATAAGTTTGTAAAATTTGCCAATCAAGGTGCTTTCGTCATTTATGAATAAATACCAAACCCTTTGATATGAGGATTAAAAATATTTCTGGGATGATAAGTCTTTACTTGGCTGGTTGTCTTCATTTTATCGGTGATTCTGTGTCTTGACCTAAATCTGTACAATTAAGAAAAGGAAAGTCAGATCGGACCTATTAGGTTATAAATTTCAAAAATCGAGTTATCAAGTTTTGACCCTAATTCTTTCTCATGTTGATTGATTCCCTATGTTTCTAAGTTATGAGATTACAATGATTGGTAAAATAAATAATTACTAATGATTTTACGGGTAACAGTAGCTTCCTTGAGAGAGCTTGCATATCGATTGTCTTTGGTAAGGATTAGTTAACTTGAGCGTGAGTTGTAAATCTTTTATCCTCTTTCAGTTGTTAGTAGTAGTTGAGAACTTTGGTTATAATAATGAAGGTTACGAGGACGTAACCATGTTTTTAGTTGGGTAGGATTGTAAAATCTTAATGATTAATTTGCACTTGTTTGTAGATTGTAGTTTTGACCAAGTTGGTGTTTAGTTGTGGGGTACCGGTGCAAATGAGTTCTATATGTTGTGTTCCTACTTCTGTTAGTTGGTTGAGGTGTAAAAGGAGAGTATAGTTAAACTACTGGTATTGAGTTATGAGTTATGGGGCCTTGTGCCGAGTTACATTTGCGGTCCAGTGCGACCATGATTATTGAGTTACTTGAGTTGAGATCGGAATTTAGATGGAAGATGACGGTGTTCTCAGGTGATTATTTAAGTTGTTATACATTGGTGTTTTCAGGTAGTTATTAGTCGTAGTTAGTTGGGTTAAGTAAAGACGAGTTAAACTTCGGGACGAAGTTTATTTTTATGAAGGCAGAATGTAACATTTCGTATTTGTTATGTTTAATTAATGTGTCAAAAGTGTGTGTTAACCGTGTTAAAAATGCGTGACGCCCGTATGAACGATATACAATACCCTTCTGAGGTTTGGGTACGGGAGCGAACTTCGGGACGAAGTTCATTTTAAGGGGGGAAGACTGTAATACCCCGTATTTTATATAATTGATGTGACCATAATTAGCGCACATTTAGTCCCCTAATTGAGCCTATTTTGCATACTATTATAGCATTTCATGGCCATTTTATCCGTCAAAACCTTCCTATTTGCTTTTCTATCGCATTTCATATGTTTTGTAGAAAAGAAGATAATAAGGCGGAAATTCCCGTCTTTCGTGCATATTTGGAAGCTAATTGATGATATTAGATGGACTAGTATGAAGAGGAGGCAAGAATGATGACCAAGTATGTAGGAATAAAGTGTATATAGAAAGATCAAAGGGTTAGAAGCAAGGAGGAAAAGCAAGGAAGGCATTGCATGAAGAAATTGCTCGGAACCCAAACCAAGAGTTGCTCTTTTGGCTCTGAAAATATGCTAGATGGAACGGCATCGAAAAATCAAGCGATCTAGGCTTTTGAATCACTCCAATAGGAGTCCGGATGAGAAAATGACGTCCGTTTTACAAACCGAGGTCAAACAAAGAAGCTGTTCGGGAATCCGCGCGTCCCGAGAAGAAGACGCCCGTCTTCCCTAATCCGCCCGGATTGTCCCCAATCCGCCCGTCTTCTTGCTGGGAAAAACAAGAAAATTCACTGGAGGAGAATCCGCCCGGATTCCCTACAATCCGCCCGGATTCCCCTTCCACAATCCGCCCGGATTCTCTTGAATCCGCCCGGATTCCATCGCCAGAATCCGCCCGTCCCGACCTTAATCCGCTCGGATTCCTTCACAGCATGATTTCGTCTTCTCCAAGCTTCAAAGAAAGACTCCCTTCCTCCGAAAAATACCGGAGTCTCCCTGCTGAAATCTCAAAAGTGTAATTACTAGTTTAGCCCTTAGTTGACCTAATGCATCCCACCTAATTTCCACTATAAATACCCCATCTTTGTAATTAATCAAGCATGTTGTTTTTAGCTAGAAAATCCTTCTTTAGATTAGATTAGGAGTAGATTAGAATAGATTACTCTTTAATCTTTCCACAAATTACACATTAATCTCTCCTTAATTATTGTTCAAGTTTATTATATTATTATTGGGTAATTTGAAGATTATTGGGTTATTATTGGGAGATTGACAACCTAGTGTTGACAAGAATCATGGGCTTATTACTTTGAAGCATTGGGAAAGCTCTAGTGCCAAGGACAAGGTGAAAGAAAAGATATATGACAAACTTTCTTGGCCGAATTTCATGTTCAAATGGAGCAACCCATACTTATGCTTATTTGGAGCTTGTTCACAAGCTTTTGATCTTCTATTGAGAGCCTTGAGCTCTATGGACAAGAATTTCTACAATTTGAACTAGTTTGGTGGAGTCCTACCTCAAACCACCATTTGTAAGATACCCTTTCCTTTCATTTTGCATTACATTTCCACTTGCATTTAGTTATATACATATACATTTAGCTTGCATTTGTATTATATTTCATATTGCATTTACATTAGTTAGTTCATAGTATAGTTGCATTGTAATATAATTCATGTAGATAGTTGCATATAGATTAGAATTCATGCATAGTTACTAATGGCCAAACCTATTCATTTCTACACTAGAAATAATGTTTAAATCGGTTTGGGGAGGTTTGATCATAAGTGACCATAGTTTAAATCATGCATCATATAGTATAGTTTAGATTGCATTCATTTGTTATATATGTCATATAGAATTACATTTAGTTAGAGCATGCATTCATTCATACCATATCATTACATTTGTACTTTAAATCAAAAATCAAAAATCCAAAAACATGTATTTCTTTTTCATTCCTACTCCTACATGTACATTGAGGACAATGTCCAAAATAAAGTGGGGGATGGGAATTTATATTCCAAAAATGCATAAAAATTGAAATTTTTTGAAAATCCCAAAAATATGTTCTTTAATTTCATAAAATCAAAAACCATAAAAATTGAAAAATTGAAAAATCCAAAATCAAGTTCATTTCGTTTTGTAGTGTAGTCTTGTATATATTGTGTTTGTTCTATCCTTGTTCACATTGATCGACTACGCCACATCCGAGACATGAGGATATTGAAGACCGCATGGTATGATCTTTCCAATCTCCTTTTTCCTCTTTATGTTAATGACTATGTGGCTTTATTTTGATTGATGCGGTATAACAATGTGAATTTAGGACTTGCATTTAGTTTATTTGGCATATTAGTTGGTAGAATCATTTGCATTAGGATGTATAAATGTTAGTTGCATCATGGCATGTAGTTTGCATGGTTAGAAAAATTTTGTGAAACCGTCTATTTGGGAAGCTTGACAAGTGTATATAGGCCCTAGTAGATGCCCTTTGTTCTTAAGACTTTGCTTGTTAGAATGCTTGTAAAACACCCTAGGATGTGTCATGCTAGTATCCTTTGACCCATGGTTTAAGGCCGAGTCAAGAGTACCTTGTGGTGTGATAACTCCTTGGCTACCGTTTATTCCAAGGTGACCCTTGAAACCATGCACCCATATATCCATCATCCATGTTCTACCATATTTTTGTCAACAAAAGGGAATGGGCACAAAAAGAAATCAATTTGAGTTCAATGAAATGAAAAGTGAAAGAAAGTTTGCAAAAATGCATCAAAAAAAAAAAAAAAGGAGCAAAAATAGACTCCTAAAAACTTCAAATACAAGGCACCCTCGTTACTAATTGGAGTGACTTTGAAAATGTTCAAAAAGAAATGCAAAAAAATTGTCAAGTATTGAAATGCCAAAAATCAAAAAGAAATGGCAAGAAAGTGTGTTCAAATGTTATATGCCACAAGAAATTGAGGGGAAAAAACAACAACAAAAGCAAACTCCCAAAATGAAACTCAAATATCTATTGATCCCTTTATCCATCGTATCCATTTTTGTGCATGGTAGAGAGGGGACGACCCTTCTTCTTGTCTAGGCAAGAGGGGGAATTCCGCGATCCTCCAGTATTTCTAACACCATAGGGAGTCTACTCTTGACAAAAGCATTTAACGATTGAGGACAAAGGTACCCTAGCTTGACACAACTTGGAGGTGATTTATTGGTATCCTTCTAGGCTTAGTAGTTTGAAGAAATTGCATCTATGAAGGAGTGTGTACCCTTGAATTGCTTCCCTTGTAGATAATTTCCGCCACTTAGATGAGGAAAGTGGCTATTCTTTTGTAGATGCATCCATTACTTGTTTTGTGTGCTTTAATGCTTGGATGTGTCGCCATTTTGGCAAGCCCCACCTTGCCTTGCAAGAAGGCATCCTACCTCATGGTTGTCTTGTTGTGAGTTCAAGGGGCGGAGTGAGACCCGCTAATTGTCTCATATCGGCTATATTATTAGGTTAGTTTAAATAAAGGTCTAGTTTTAGTCACCTCTTTACTCGGGACGAGTAAAGGTTCGGTTTGGGGATATTTGATGTGACCATAATTAGCGCACATTTAGTCTCCTAATTGAGCCTATTTTTCATACTATTATAGCATTTTATGGCCATTTTATCCGTCAAAACCTTCCTATTTGCTTTTCTATCGCATTTCATATGTTTTGTAGAAAAGAAGATAATAAGGCGGAAATTCCCGTCTTTCGTGCATATTTGGAAGCTAATTGATGATATTAGATGGACTAGTATGAAGAGGAGGCAAGAATGATGACCAAGTATGTAGGAATAAAGTGTATATAGAAAGATCAAAGGGTTAGAAGCAAGGAGGAAAAGCAAGGAAGGCATTGCATGAAGAAATTGCTCGGAACCCAAAACAAGAGTTGCTCTTTTGGCTCTGAAAATATGCTAGATGGAACGGCGTCGAAAAATCAAGCGATATAGGCTTTTGAATCACTCCAATAGGAGTCCGGATGAGAAAATGACGTCCGTTTTACAAACCGAGGTCAAACAAAGAAGCTGTTCGGGAATCCGCGCGTCCCGAGAAGAAGACGCTCGTCTTCCCTAATCCGCCCGGATTGTCCCCAATCCGCCCGTCTTCTGGCTGGGAAAAACAAGAAAATTCACTGGAGGAGAATCCGCCCGGATTCCCTACAATCCGCCCGGATTCCCCTTCCACAATCCGCCCGGATTCTCTTGAATCCGCCCGGATTCCATCGCCAGAATCCGCCCGTCCCGACCTTAATCCGCTCGGATTCCTTCACAGCATGATTTCGTCTTCTCCAAGCTTCAAAGAAAGACTCCTTCCTCCGAAAAATACCGGAGTCTCCCTCTTTGAAATCTCAAAAGTGTAATTACTAGTTTAGCCCTTAGTTGACCTAATGCATCCCACCTAATTTCCACTATAAATACCCCATCTTTGTAATTAATCAAGCATGTTGTTTTTAGCTAGAAAATCCTTCTTTAGATTAGATTAGGAGTAGATTAGAATAGATTACTCTTTAATCTTTCCACAAATTACACATTAATCTCTCCTTAATTATTGTTCAAGTTTATTATATTATTATTGGGTAATTTGAAGATTATTGGGTTATTATTGGGAGATTGACAACCTTCCATCAATCAATCAAGTTTCTTCTATTATTCTTGCTTTATTATTTGGATCACCTCAAGTTGGTATAATTCCTTTACTCTTTAATCTTTATTGTTCATTTCTTCATTCTATTATCATGTTTATACTTGTTGTGATGATTGACACCATTAATGACTTGTTTCCCATGATAATGAGTGAGTAGTTTCTTTAGCTAGGATTAGTGGGTAATTAAGGGAAACCAACATGGGATTGATTCATGCTTAATCTAATATGTTCACATGATTAAATTGCTTGCTTGTTGTGATGTCAACTTTATGCACATGTTATGTTTGATGAAATGCTAAGCCTATGAATCCTTGCATTTACAACCATCTCTTATCTACTCAACTTGACTTGTAAGATATAAACCAACTCGAGTCTTGTTAGACCATGCATAGAAGTTGATTAGGAGGAAAGTAAGTCGACTTGTAGGTGTTGTACAATCTAATCGATTCGGCTCCGGGACCCAACTCTTCCTAAGAACCGTAAGATATAACCCAACTCGGTTCCTCCACAACATTAATTGCTTGCAACCTTGTAAACATGTTTGTATGATCAAAACCATGAATCCCCTATGAACCCATTACATCCTAGCACCTTTAATCAATTGTTTACATTTCTTAGTTCATTGTTTGCTCTACTTTGTTACTTTCATTAGTTTAGACACAGCTACAAACCCAACCAAATTGTGACACTAGCATAAATTGAGATAGATAGACTTAGAACCCAAAGCACACCGTCCCATGGATCGACCTCGACTTACCGCTAACTAGTTGTATGTTGAGTATTATAAATGTGTTTGATAGGCTGAGTGACGACATCACCCTTATCAATAATATAATCAATTAAACGGATATTATTATATATTAATTATTATACATTTTATAATATTAATTATGTCGGGCTAATTGTTAGTCGAGAATTATGTTAAGTTATCGAGCTAAGTTAATTAAGACGGGTTTATAAGGAATTCGAAAGGTGAGCTAAACAATTAAACATTGACACATTTTAGCTGGCCCAATACACGTCCAGCCCATTTAACCCTAAACCCTAATAACCCTAACCCTAATAGTAACCTACCCTAAACAGCCTCCCTCATCCCGCCTCCCTCAACCCGCCTCCCTCCTTCATCTACACCAATCATCACGAATCCGCATAGAGAGAGAGAGAGTGGCAGTGGGTGGTTGACGGCACATCAAGGAAGAGCTAGGGGAGACTGTCGACAACCGTGGGTGGCCCTAGTGGCGGCTGTGGCGGCAGGAATGGTAAGGGTTCAAACTCTTCTCTGTTTTCATTATTTAATGTCGGGTTTTTGGTGGTTGCTTCGTGTCTTATAAAGCTAAGGCTAGTGGTTGTTGACAGGGTGAGGGAAAGGGGTGATGAGTGACGAGTGTAGGGGTGGTGGTTAGGGTGGTTTTAAGTGGTGGTAGGGGCTGTGAAAGGCGGCATCGACAGGGGGTAGCAAACGGGTTTAAGATGCGTTTTCAGGCAAGTTTTAGATGGGTAACTTTGGGGTGGCGCCACCGTGGACTAGGGGGAGGTCGAAATGGTTGTGCCACTGTGTCTGGGTGCGTGGTTTGGCGGCGAGCATGACGGTGGTGGTTTGGCAGGAGTTAGTTAATGGTTGCGGTGGTGGTGAGAGGAGAAACAGAGGCGTTTGGGTGAGGCACGGGGAACTGGCGATTGATGGCACTGGTTTGACTACGCCGGCATCGACCCATGGGGGTGGGCCGTTGGTGGTGGGGCAGTGGGGGTTTGGTCAGGTGGTTGTCGCAGTGGTGAGGTGGCGCATGGGAGTGCGGGGGTGCGTGTGAAGGGCTAGTGTTGATGACGGGCTGTTTTGATTTCGAAACGGGTTTTGTCATTTGTTTAATCATTAGAATTCGTTAAGTTATCGCATGCTTAATTAATTAATTAATTCCCGAGTGCCTTAAAATATTTAAAGACGGGTTTTTGAGTCGGGATGTTGGAGTTGTTTAAAGTTTGATTCGGGTATTTCTTAATCGTATAATTCGTTTAATCTTTTATTTATCACATTAGTTATTTAAAATTATTTCCGAGTCAATTAAATAATTTATTTAATTTAATCCCCGAGTCGTTTAAATAATTAGAGATGGAGTTTGAGTCGGGACTGGTTAAAGTGGAAAGTTACTATATCGGGAAAGTTTCTATTTTGGGAGATTTCTACATTTAGTAGTTAGTAATTATAAATATTATAATTGTTCTAGGTGACGAATTCGTGAAGGATCGATAATCAAATTCATTGCTTTACTTTCTGGACTGCTTAAACTGCTTAATTGGAATTGCTGGCGCTTTGAGGTAGGGAAATACACTTGTCCTATTATCGTCGTTGTTGAATTGTGTTAACTTGATTCCTGGTTGTTGATTTACGTGATCATTTATATTCGGGAGGGTGATTGACTGATTTGATCGTATTGAGTATGATATCACAACATCGGGTAACCGGCATGATTTTATGATTTATCAGTTCATTATATATATATATATATATTATGTTGCATTCATTTCTTTTGAGCATTCATATGCATTGGAGATGGAGGATGTTGTGGTGATGTGGTGCGGTGATGATGATGTTGTGATAAGGCCCAGGCGGGTTCTGCAGGACTTGCCCTGGTGTCCTCAACGGTGGCGGATCGGCTACGGTCGATATATATAGTCTACCGGGGATCGGTATGGCTGGGTTGTCCGGGTTATGAGATATGAGATATGAGTTGAGATGGAGATGGAGGTGACGGAGGAGCATGCATATCATATTTACTGTTTTATTGTTTTCCCTACTCAACCTCGTGGTTGACCACATGTATTCGTGAACACCTGTGATGAACCGTTTTATGGGGAGCAGTCTTGACAGGTTTAAGAGATAGGACGGGAGCTTGATGGGCGTGAGACACTGGATCAGACGACTTAGTAGCTAGATCATCATCTAGAAGACTTTCACTTTTATTTATGTCAGTTCTTGTAATTTGAGTTGAAAAGAGGATTTGTAATAATTAAGTTAAAATATTATATAAATTGCCTTGGAGTTTAATTTGTTATTCACTACCTCGGGAAACCGAGATGATAACAGTCCGTTTTATTAGAGAATGTCTTGACGAAGACTTCTTTTATAAACCGGGGTGTTACACGATCAGTTGCCAAATTGAGATCTCGGCCTTTGCTTTCTGGAGCTGTTTCAGGATTGAGTTCTCGGGAACCTTTGGTTGAGTGTCCACCTCTGGGACGATTTGGTCGTTCGTTGTTGGAACGACTTCTGGGTTGCTCGGATTCTGATAGGGACGTCCGGACCGGGTGAGATGTCCGATTTCCTTCGTCCGCTTCTCCTTTCCTGGGACGACATAAACATCCTCAACATCATCCCGCCATATGCCGTTAATTTCAGGGTCTCGAGGATACCTCGGAGGGGTATTCCTCGGTGGGTAGTTCTTGTGGGGAATATTTTTGTGAGGGCGATTTTTGTGGGGGTAATTATTTTGAGGGTAATTATTTTGAGGGTAATTCTCATGAAGGTGGTTATTTTGAAGGTGATTTTCGTGGGGCCTATGCCGAATGGTCGCGGAGCAATCCATCCTGGGGTGGGTAGTTTTGAATGCTTGGGAATTCTCCCTCGGACGTGGTGCCGGGATTGAAGATGAGTCGACGGTAGGCGTCGTCGAGTCGGGTGATTCTCTTAGAAAGGTGGCAATGGACTCCGCTCAACTTGTCAAACATAGTGAGCATAGCGGCAAGACCGAAACGAACACTCCATCTGAAGGGTCCTTTTCCAGAACATTCACCTCGTCGTCAATTGGCAAGATGAGATGAGAGCAGTCTAGGGTCGGCTCATCGTCAGAGATGGCGTGAATTCCCAGAGGATTTGTCTTGTTGTTTGGCTTAGTTGGTGGGGGTATAGGAAAATATCCCTTCTCAATCATGTCTTGAATGAGGTGCTTGAGTTTGAAGCAATTTTCGGTATCGTGCCCTTTCCCTCGATGATACTGGCAGTAGGCGTTGTGGTTCCAAAATCGGGATTTCTTGGCGTCGGCCGGGTCCGGGGTGGGCCCGATCGGTTGTAGCTTCCCTTGGTCCATGAGCCTCTTCAAGGCACTCGCATAAGTTGACCCTATGTTGGTGAACACTCTCTGGGGGCGTTCAATTTTCTTGGCAGATGGTTCGACGAGGTTGACCTCATCAATCTTGTTTGTTTGACCGTAAGGGCGAGATCCGGTTGAGGTGGATCCTTGATAACCCCTGCCTGTGATCTTTGCTAAGACACCCTTTCGGAGGTCGTCCTCAATACGTGTCCCCAGAATCTGCAGATCTTGAAAAGTTTTGATATTTTGATACCTCAGCAGGTTGGCATAAACCGGGCGGAGGTTGTTGACAAATTTTTCCACCAGAGTTGATTCACTCGGCTTACTAACCAACTGAGTACTCACCCTCCTCCAACGGGTTAGGAACTCAGTGAACCCCTCCTTGTCGTTTTGGGTTAACACCTCGAGAGTACGGGTGTTGGCTTGGATCTCGACATTGTCGGTATACTGTTTGGCAAACTCAACTGCGATTTCATCCCATGTGGTAAGGTTTTTCGGGTCCAAGGAGTAGTACCATTGGCGAGGGATTGGCTCCAAAGAGAATGGGAAGATCCTGGTAAAAAGTTCCTGTTTGACCCCCTTATTGGCCATGTAGTCTTTGAAAGCACGGATGTGGTTGAGTGGGTCCTCCACTCCCTTGAACTTAGGTACATCAGTCAGGGTGAAGTTGTCAGGTAACTGGTCCCCAACAGGTTTGAACCTTCGGTTATTTTCAAGGTGGATGTTGTTACCCCGGGCTAGGAGCTGTTCTTCCAAAAGTTTTAGCCTCTTCTGAGTCTCAGTCAGAGGTGGGGTTTTATGTTCCCCGACTTCCTTGTTCTCCAGGGCGTCGATACGGGTCTGGACGCGATCCAGGGTGACCTTAAGAGCGGTAAGCAGGCTGGCTAGCTGATCAGTTGTGACATCTCTGTTGTTATCATTGTTGTTGTGGTTGACAGACGAAGTTGAAGACGGGGCCATGGCTCTGAGGCAGAAAAACGGCTCACATTACAACTCAACCCGACACGGTTCCAAGACTGAACGCAGACAACACAGAGGACGAGACCAAGATCGACTCAACAAGACGGGGTGACCGTGTGTGGTCCCTCGGTGCTTACTCGACTTATAATGTGACGGTGTTTGACCGAACCTTTGACATGAGCCCAATTATGACGGCGTGACGCCATTGGACAGGTCTCGTGGTGAGACGACTCATAAGTAAAGACTCATAAGTATGTTTGCTTTGACTCGATAGAGACGAGGCGGAATTGGAAGGGTGGACTGAAGTTTTCGAAAATAGAAATTTTCAAAAAGATTCATTTGTCGCTTAAAAGGCGGCTTCCGAAAATAGAAATCTCCGCAAGTCGATCAGTGGAAAAGGGTTGTCTTAAGTTTATTTGCAAAAGACGGTTTGAGTTTGGGTCGGCTCGGAAAACAGTGTGTTGCTCCCCGAGACGGTTTTGAAATTCAAAATTGTATGTTTTGAAAATCGAGTTTGAAATGTTTGAAGAGGTCTCGGGGACGGTGTATGGTCCTCGGGATCCCGAAAGAGTCTCGAGCAAAGGGTGTGTGCTTTTCCCGGGTTTTGAAAGAGAGCCATTGTCGGGGCGAAACGGGTTAAAATCCGTGTCAAGACGCGGCGATTATAACGGCGTAAAAAGGTGATTTGAAATGGTTATACAAAACCGGATTTTAAAATCGTCATTACGACGGCCTAGAAAGGCGTGTTGAAATGGTTATACAAAACCGAGTTTGAAAATCGTCATTACGACGGCCTAGAAAGGCGTGTTAAAATGGTTATACAAAACCGAGTTTGAAAATCGTCATTACGACGGCCTAGAAAGGCGTGTTGAAATGGTTTGTACAAAACCGAGTTTGAAAATAGTCATTACGACGGCCTAGAAAGGCGTGCATCGGTCGGCGAAAGACCAAGGTTTGAAATGGCCATTATAACGGCGCAAAAAGGTGTTTTGAAAGTTTGTCAAATGACACGGAAGGTCTTATGATCAAGTAGCACATAAGCACTCACAGTTTCATTATATTATGCATCATGCTGACACGGGTTTTGGCTTAAAAGGGTGGGTTACACACCAAGCAATCAAACCCCGATTTGCGAGAGGGATACCAATCCAAACAAAATGTGTAAGGAGGGTGCCCTAGCCTCGTGCTCGAAAGTGATGAAAGCTCTTTGACGAAACAAAAATGTGTAACGTCAATGGTATGCTTGACTCAATCGGGATTCGAAACGCGGGGATGAGATAACTCATGCCGACGAAACGAGCCAATTGGTCGATAAGGGTTAGGTTGTGGGCCCGGACAAGGAACCCAACTTATGACCGTAATATCAATTAATGCATTCCAACCAAGACCTCGTTCGAGTCTCACCATCTAGGGATCACAAAGACGTAAGTGTCCTAGTTTTCCCCAGCGGAGTCGCCAATCTGTGGACATGGCCCACCTGCGTATGCCCAGCCGATCTGTGGACAATGGCAGCGGTCTTTTTGAAAGCCACGCTCGGTGGCGTAAAGGTGCTTTCGACCGGATCGTTTTAGATCGGTCGGTTTCGTCTCGGTAAGGGTCTCGAAACGATTAAAGATGTTCGGAGTCACCACCAAGCATTTGTGGGATGCCTGGAACCCGTTCGAATTCCACTTTATACCTCGGTCAAATCGAAGCACAAAGCAGCGTTTGACATAGGTACTAAAGATAAGGAAATCGTCCCTCTTTAGCATCCTATCTCTAGAATGACTCTCGTACGCCCTGGATAAGGTCGTCCACTATCCAAAGTTTCTGAGTAAGAGATGAAGATACGTATTGGGAAGCCCTTTAATCAGACACCCAATCCCGCCCGCGTTTAGCGGCCTCTACTGATTGATCTTGGTTGGTTGAATGTAAAAGTTGATAAAACGGTTTAAATGCATGAATGCGCATCCAATGTTTTAAACCTAACATGTGAGAGCTTTCTAAGTCGGTTGATTTAATCCAAGTATCAAGTATAAGATGTCGAGTTGGATTAATAGTTGATTTGCATGCAAGACGGAAATTAAACATCCATTTACTGTATTAGGTTTAGGGTGCATAACATGATCCATTTGTCTTAGTAAGGCATTTGGCAAATATGGTTTTGAATAATCGAATAG